>NW_023651046.1:0-27500 GCF_015228065.2 Penaeus monodon
AAAAAAAGAATATAAAATAGAGGGTAAAAAAAACTAAAAATTTCAGTAGTATAAGAAAAGCGGGCGGGAAAACGGAAAACTGGGAAAATAACGGGGGGAAAAAAATTTTAAAAAAAAATATAGAAAAAAATTAAAAAAAAACACATGCAACACAACAGCACACATAAACATTAACGCAAAAATGAAAAACATAAAAAAAAAACAAAAACTTAATAAAAAAAAAAAAACTCAAATACAAATTAAAAAAAAAATTTCCATAAAAAAATAAAAAAATTAAATTTGGTTTATCAATGTTTCTCTTTTAAAAAATAAATTCAGGTTGGAGGAAAGGAGGCCAGCCCAAAAACTTTTGGTCATGATAAAAATTCGGGAAAAAAATTTAAAGCCACCGAAATGCATTATATAATTTTAAAAAATTTTTATAAAATTCGTAAAACATAAAAATATTTATATATCCATAATAATAAAATTATTAATATATATATATATAATTATATATATTATATTATATTATTATTTATATATATATATTTAATAATTTAAAAATGCGTTTAAAATATAAAAAACCCAAAAACACAAAATAATATTATAAAAAAAAAATAATAATATTTATAATATAATTATTTTTTCCCTATTTTATATATTATAATTTAAACAAATGTTACAATATCATTGCCAAAAAAAAAAACCTTTCGGATTTTATTTCAAAAAAATCCAAACCAAATATTTTTTTTTTTTTTTTTTTTTATTAATCTAAAAATTGTTCTTCATCAAATATGGTTTGTTTGGGGTGTTTTGGGTGTTGTGTGTGGCGTGTGGGCGCACGCCGTTTTTTACGGTGCTTTTTGGGGAGTGTTTTTTGTTTAAATTTGTGTTTGGGTTTTTTTAAAGTGTGTGGGGGTTGTTGTGGTTGGGGGGTGTTGTTGGGGTGGTTGTGGGTTTTGTTTTGTGTGTGTGTGGTTGGTGTGTGGTGTTGGTGTGTGTGTGTGGTGTCCCCCCCGGGGGGTTGTGTGTTTGGGGGCGTGCGGGCGTGCATTTCCTTTGTGGTTCCCCCGCCATTTTTGGTGTGAAATGGGTTTTTTTTGCAAAGGAGTTTACTGTGGGGAAAACTATAAACATACAGATGATGGGTGCCATTATCAAAAGTTTACTGACCTTCCTGATCCAGGGGGATCAGGAAAAGGGTTGGGGTTGGTGTTTGGGTGTTTGGCATAATATGTATATATATATTATATAATATTAATATATATTTATTTTTATATAAAATTATATTATATAATATTATAATATAAAATTTTAACAAATTAATTATATTATTAAAATATAAAAATTAATATTATATATATTATATATATAAATAAAATAAACAACCCCCCCAAACCCCCACAAACAACCCCCAACCCCAACCCCCAAAACCAACACCCCCCAATTAAAAATATATATATTTTAAAATTTTTAATTTTATATATATATATATATAATTATATATATATATTCAAACATCAAAGGGGGGTAACGCCCGACGGGGTTGCCATGGCCCGCAATTTTCCCCCCTTCGCTTTCCCCGCCCCGAGGATTCCCTCGAGGGGGCCCCTTCCCCGGTAGGTTACACGGGGCACTCTCTAATTTTTCCCTCGGGGAAAAAGGTTCCTCGTTCCGAGGGTTTTGGGCCCAAGCCATGATCCCCTAGGTTGGTCCCACAGGGTCCCCCCCTCCTCCAACCCAGGGTTTGTCCCCGCAAAGAGAACAAAACCTGAATTGGGGGAAGGGTTCGTTCCCCACAGGGAAAAAACGAGGCTAGGTGCCCATATAAAAAACCCCGAGGTTTGGGCGATCCCCCGGATTTATGGCAAGTAAAAAACAGGTCCCATTTGGGCCCCGTTCTTCATGGGGTAAAACCGCCCGGCTGGACCCACGTTGGTTCCTGCCAAAACTGGCCACCCCATGAAATTTCCGATGAAAGGGGACTTTTTTTTACCAAAAGGCATTTAAAGGCGAGACTAAGGAACCCAAATGGAATAAAAAAAAAACGTCCCGGTTTTTTTTTCGCTTCCATAGAGCAAAAAAAATGGGGCATTATCAAGGCCTTTTAAAGACAAAGGCAGGCCCTTGGTTCCTTTCTGCATAGGTTAACCGAACATCTTTCCCAAAATGGCCTCTTGTTGGATCGAAGTTTTATGGGTTTTTTTTTCCTGGTTGCCAAACTAATCCATTCTACTTGATTCCCCGGTCTGATTTGGCCCAGAAGGATAAAGGGAACTAAAGCTACCAAAAGGTATGTAAAAACTTTGTGTAACTTCAACGTCCCCTCCCCCAAGCATTGGATCGGGGGCTGAAACGGGTTTCCCCTAAAAAAGGCCCCCCAAAGTTTCCCGGAAAATCTTTGGGGCTTGGGGTCCCCCGGAAGAACCTCTAGGGCCTAGGGGGCCTTCGCCTCATTGCCCAAATTGCATTCCAAGAGCCGCCACAAAAGTGACTCCCAAGGACTCAGAATTTGGATGGGCAAAAAAACTCCCGGCCAAAGGTTTAAGGGGCTGAGACCTTGATTTTTTGCCTAGTGTTAAATCCCCACTTGAAAACTTTTAAGCTAGTAGCTTGCCCATTATTCAGGTCCTAAAAAGTGGTTTTTTTAAAAAAAAAGTTTTTGGGTTTCCAAGGGACCGCCCCCTTGGGCCCCACTCCTGAAATTAAAGGGGAAAAGAAGGTTTTGACATACCCCCCCACCAAATTACAGGGAACTTTTTAGTACCAGTAATAGAGGCCTTTTTTTGCCTATTTAGGCCCAATAATCTGTGTCGGAAAATTCCCCTGAGCCTTAGGATCTTTCCCAATAGCGATTCCCGATTGCAACCCCAGTCAAAACCTTCCTTTGAGGGTCGGAATGTAGGCTTGCAAGCAACCCCCACGGGCCAAACTCACCCAAAGGTGGTTCCACCAATTAACTCGAAGGCGCTTAGTATATGGGGGCCTATCGGGGACTTTGCCAGGGAAATAAAAATTCCAGACTGCTCCAGTCCTTTGAGCCTCAGAGGGTGGGTTTTGCAGATTTTCCTTTCAAAAAGAAATTTTGGGCGAGGAAAAAACCCTTGCCTTTTTTATGCTGAGTAAGTGTAATGCCACGGTTTTTTGCTACAAATCCCAGTTGATCCCTTTTTCCCCTTCCCGAGAAGGGGGTGGAAGACCCACGGCCCCCCCCAAACAGGTCCCGGGGGGAAAATTGGTACCAGACTGCCAAATGGCAGTTCCAGGGGGGTGTAAAGGGAGGCCCCGAGCCCAAAAGGTTTCACCCCCCACCCCTTTTTTGCAGTTTCAGGGAGGGATTTCACATATGCCCTGGCAGCCTTTTCCCCCACTCTTTTCAGCTTGGAAAAATTCCGCCATTTTTTAAACCTCTGTTTAGGGGGGGAGGTTCCCTCGCCCGATGGGGGTGGGGTCCCGGCCAAACAGGCCCCCTAGGGACATCACTGGCATCCAAGAAAAAAAAAACTGTTGGAGGGTTCCCAACCTGGTACAAAAACTGTTCAAAAATAAATCAAGGGCCCCGCGTTTTTTTCCAAACCCCCAAAAAAATTCTGGGGAAAAAGATCCGTTCCATCTGCTGATCGGACCTGCAGTCCATCTGTGAGGAGGGGGTTATAGTTCAGTTTTTTTTTTTTCCAGGGCCTTGGTAGGCAGGGGGGAAAGGGTTCATTTTTACCAAGAAATGGCCTTTCGAATTCTTCCTTAAGCAAAGTTTTTTTCCTTTAAATTAAAAACTGTTTTTCCTTTTGTCCCTTCTCAAACAGTTGTTAACGCAACCAATGGAAATTGACGCCAAAACTTGGGTTTCCCCATTTTAGGGCCCAGCCTTGGGGGAACCGCTCAGTGGCCTCTAATGTCTCCCAGGGAAAAGAAAATTCTGGCCTTTGCCCCCTCGGGCATATTGGCCCCCAAAGGACTCCTGAAGCTGCTTCGAGTGGGTTTTGCCACTTGAAGAAAAATCCCCACGAGCAACTGGGGGTTCCTTTCACATTTTTTAGGGTTTTTTGGGTTTATCCGGGGCAGGGGGGACTTGCCCCTGGTGAACCCCACGGACCCCCACTTCCCCCCCTCCCTTTAGGGCCCCGTCCAGGTGAAAACACCTTAGTGTTTGGCCACTGGAGGGTTTTTTTTTTTTGAAGGGGGAACCCGCCGAGGGTAAACCACAAACAAAAACCAGGGTTCTATGGGGGCGGTTGGGGCCACAGAAAACTCGGCCAATCCCGGTAAAAAAACCCCTGCCAGTTCTGGAGGATCCTTTCCCCCGCTGGCTTAACAAAAAAAATGTGGGTCGATTCTCCTTGGCCCACTGTCCCGTATCACTGTTACCAAGTTCCAGCGATGTGGGTTGGAGGGACTGGTAACCAGGGAGCCCAGAGGAAACCTCCATTTTTCTGGGGGAAACCTAGGCCAAAGTCCCCCCCCGGAGAAGGGAGGGTAATTTTTTTTTGCTTGCTGGGAAAACCCACTCCGAGCCATTGGGGGCCGGGGGAACAGAAAAAATCTCGTAGCCCGCTCCCGTCACAAGCCGGATACCGCATGAAAGTCACCCCAGAAACAATGCCCATTTTTTTTTCCTCGCCCCGGGGGCAATTCGTCTAACCCAAAGATGGTGAGTTTTTTTGGCGTAGACAAACCCCTTTTTCCCCACAACAATTTAATTTTTTAATATACATTCGGTAGGAAAGCATATAAAAAAGGGAAAAAAGGAGAACATGAAAGCCAAAAAAAAACAATGCTTTTCCCGTCCCCCTATGCCATAATAACCCTTTATCAACCCGGTTTTCAAAACCTCAAACTTACCAAGGGATGAAGTCGACTGGGGATGGGCTAATCAACCCCTGGAGGTGGGTTTAAACCCCTCACTGCGGCCCCCGAAACCAGTAGTAAAAGGTGTAAAACCCACCCCACACTAAAAAACGTGCCACTAACCAAAATCTTTTCTCAACCTCTGGGGAGGAAGAGCCCACCTCAAAAACTTCCCAGTTCGCTTTCAATTCCCGCGATAAGCAGAGGTAAACCGGCTTTTATCCTGCCTGCCCAAAAAAAAACCCCGGGATTTTTTCCAAGGGCCCTTTCCCGGAAAAGCCACGCCCCGAAGATAAGCCCTCGGGGGAATCCCCCTTCCCGGGTTGCAACCCCCAAAACCCCTGCCGCCCCCGCCGGCCAACAAGCCCAAATTAAAGGGGGTCGGCAAGCTGTTTGGGGAACATCCAAAAATGTTGGGGGGTTCCTTTGAGGGCTTTGCCCCCAACAAAAACTTCATGGGGGGTTTGGTACCTGGCCAGGGCCCCCCAGGGGGGAAACAAGTAAAACTCCCCTTTCCCAATCTTGCAAAGCCGACATTTGGCCCTCCCAGCGGGGACCCCACAAGCCCCCCTTTAACCTTGCTGGGGGGGGGAGGAACCCAACAACCCCCCCCTAAACCCCCAGCATTTTCCATTTTTTTTTGAAGATGTTTGCCAGAAGGGGTCCCCTTTTTCTGGGGGGAGGAGGGACTGGCAAGGGCTCAAACCCCCCCCGAAGGGTGCCCCCATTTACCCCCCGGGTGGCTTTGGGTGCAAGAGTGGTAAGGGGGCTAGAGCCATGTCCACACACGCCGGTGGGGCCATAGCTCCATTAACCTCTGCGGCCTCCCTTGCTGCCCCCAGATTCCCCCAACAGATTTTTTTGCTGGGACCGGAAAAAGGTTGCCCCGTTAACCCCATGGGGTGGGCAGGGGAAAGGAAGGGGGACTGCAAAGTCTTGATGATGGGAAAGGGGGGCCTTTGACCTGGCAGGGGAGGGACTTATGCAAAAAAAGCTGCTCCCCTTTTTTTCCGCACTGGAAGGGTAACCAGGGGTGGAAAGCTGCAAAGCGGAAAAAGGCATTGCAAGCACTTAAAAAAAACACTATCCCAGGGGTACCCACCCCCCATCGCTTCACATTCCACCCATGCGCCCCTGAAGCCCCCCACCTTTATAATATATTATAAATTTTATTATAATATAATTATATATAATAATTAATTTTATTATATATATATTTTAAAATGTGTGGGTGGGGGTTTTTGTGGGGTTGTTTGGTTGTGGGTGTGTGTGTTTGGGGTGGGTGTTTGGGTTGTTTTTTTCTTGGGTGACCCCCCACCCTGTGCCAAAACGGTTCTATGTAGGTTTTTTAACAATCACCTACGTGGGAAGAGGGAGTGAGCAATGCTGCATGGGCAAACCCGCTTACTCCCTTCCCCAACATTTTTTTTCGCCCAGGCATTTTAAAAGGAGTTGGGTAGACACAAAAAAAAAACGCCCAACGAAAACCGAACTGGGTGGTGGCCCAATATTATAATATATTTCCAAATTTTCTTTATATTTTATAAATTATTATATAAAAATTTAAATTTTTTATATAAAATTTTAAAAACAGGAAACCGCACAACCACACACAAAATAAATAAAATTTGGCACATTTCATATGTGTACGTATATATATATATATACAATTATATTATATAATATATTATATTATTTAAAATTTATTATTATAAATACAATATATAATATATTTATAAAAATATTATATATAATATATATATAATAGAGAAAGAGAGAAGAGGAGAGGAAGGAAAAGGAGAGAGGAGAGGGAGAAAAGAGAGAGGGAGGAGGGAAGGGGAGAGAGGAGAGGAAGGGGACCAGAACCCGAACAGGGGGACCAAAGGGAACCCGACAAGGGGAAACAGAGAGGAAAAAAAACCGAGAAAAAAATTATGTAAAACTTTTTGTTATAAACAAACATTTAACTACATCACACCAAAACCCCACACCAACACACCACCCCACAACAAAACACACAAACAACAAACACACATTAAAATAATATAATATATAAAATATAAATATATATTATATTTTATATATATTATATTATTATTTATATATATATATTATATTATATATTTAAATATATATATTTTAATTTAAATTTTAATATTATATAATATTGGGGTTGTGGGTTTTTGTTGTGGTTGGGGGTGGTGGTTGGGGTGTGTTGTGGGGGTGTTGTGTGGTTTTGGTGTGGTGTTGGTGGCGGTGTGTTTTTGGTGTATATTTAATTAAAGTATGGTGGCATGTAATATTTATTTATATATAATATATATTATAAAAATGTATATATTATAATATATTTATATTTTATTGTAATGTTATGTATTTTATATTATATATATATATATAATTATTTTATATAATAAATTTATATTATATTTAAAATTTTTATTATATATTATATTTTTTTTATGTTTTTGTGTTTGGGGGCGTGTGTGTTTTTTGTTTGTGGGGGTGTTTTGGGGTGTGTTGTGGTGTTTGGTGTTGTTGTTGGTTGTGGTTTGGGTTTGGGGGTGTGTGGTGGGTGTTGGGTTTTGTGTTGTGGTTGTGTGTGGGGGGTGGGGTTTTTGGCGTGTTGGGATGGGCCGTTTTTGTGGCCTTTTGGTATGGTGGTTTATTAAAAAGAAAGAGGAAAAAAATTGATAGAGTAATTCCTTTTTTTGATTTTTTTGTATTGTATGTACATTTTTATGTTAATATTAAAATATGTAAAATGTTATATTAAAAATAATATAATAATATTATATATATATATTTTTATATAAAATTATTATATTATTTTATAAAAAGATAATAGATAAGATGTGGTGTGTTGGGGGGTTTTTGTAATATTGTTTTTTGGTTTGGCGTGTGTTGTATGGGTGTGAAAAAAAATGCTAAAATTACCCTTCTCTTTTTTGTTGGAAAATATTAAAATTTTACTCATTCATTTACTTTTCTGTTTAATTATAATATATATTAATATTAATATAATATTAAAATTTTTTTTAAAAATTGAAATGTAATACCTATTTAATGTTAGAACAGCAATCAAATGTACCACAGTGCCCAGCCGTGCAGTTAGCCAGGGTGGTAAATAAAAGGACTAAACTAAAAACACGAACAGTCCTACAAAAAGCCTTAGCAATAACATCTCATGTCCGAGGTCTGGGAAAAATTTATCGACTTTCAAGCAAACCAACTAATACCCAGCAGTTTCATTGTCCTCTTGCACAAGCAGATATGCTCCTTAGTCAATGGGCTGGAGCATCCAAATTGAGCTCATTTCCCACAAAATTCAAGATCACTTTAGTCAGTCTAAAATTGCCCGCAAATTGCCCTGAGA
Source organism: Penaeus monodon (assembly GCF_015228065.2). Taxonomy (NCBI): domain Eukaryota; kingdom Metazoa; phylum Arthropoda; class Malacostraca; order Decapoda; family Penaeidae; genus Penaeus; species Penaeus monodon. Next base: position 8,204 of record NW_023651046.1, read on the forward strand.
CGTGGATGTTTGATGCCGACCCCTCAGACTTTGCTGAGATCACTGAGTGGGAAATGGAAACAAATGCACTGATCAAAGGAAAAGGCCCATCCTCCCAGGTGAGGATGGAATTAACTATAGTGTCCTCCGCCTTATAGCTCAGGTATCTGGTAATTCTCTTGCACCTATACAGGTTAAGTTTGTCACACAGGGTATTCTGCCGGCCCTGAGACACGCAGGTATAAATCATCCCTATACCGAAATCAAACACTGATTAAATAACCGTCAATTTCATTTAATTTCATGTGTAGCAAAGTTCTAGAAGAAGGATAATTTTGCCCCAACAACTCAGGTACAGGTTACAGGTAAATTATCTTTACAGACTGTATGATTCTATCGGGACGTAGCACACACATTGCTTTGCAGAGTACTTTTTCACATCTCTAATCCAAGAAACCACACTGTTTTTCGTGAACCTTAAGTCAGCTTTTGACATTGCAAACAGAGAAGTTATCCTAGAACAATTAGTAAGCTTTGGCATCCGGGGTAAGATATTGAACTGGATTAGAATGTATCTTTCGAACAGATCTGCAAGTGTCCTGTTCAGGGAAGTGAAGAAGTTCCACTCCAATCTTTTGAAACCTTGGGATGCCACATAGGGAGGAGTTCTGCAGCCCTATGCGTCAATGTCCTCATGCACAAGCTGGTGGCCAGATATCACACTTGGGGATGGCGAAACCATTATATGCTATGCTGAATGACAATATGTGTAAGAGTATGCATCACAAGAGGATGCAAAATAATTCTCGACAAAAATCACAACAAAGTTCATGAGTGTGGAATTAGTCATCTCCGCCTGAGGAAAACAATGGCTCTCAAACCTATATATCATGCCCCACCCACTTTCGCATAGGTGATCAGGAGCCTGACAAATGCCATAAGTATAAATATTTTGGGGTGAACGTAAAATGAGAGACCCTGGTCCTTTCCGAAAGAAGAGACTCAGGGAGAGATTGAAAACCGTTGAAAGTCTTGTCGGAAGAGAACATGGCATCAATGTTAAGCTCGCTAGACTGCTTTTACTTGGCTTTATAAGATCAGCTGTAGATACCATGACATCACTTATTGCGTGTAAGGAATCAGAAATAAATAGCTTGGAGGTATGTGCAAATTGAAGCTATGAGGATATCTCAGCAGCCCCCCCCCCGCCCCCCCCCCCCCGAGAACAGCATCAGAATGACATTACCATCCATTTATGAATAGAATAATTATTTATTTCCACATATTTGGGGTCAAAGCTTTCTGAGGGAACCTTCGTATCTCTCAGAATTCCAAAAACAACTGCAACATATAATCACGCAAGCAGACGTGGGACCTAATCATACCACGCGTGGGCACTCTGATACACAAAAAATCTCCATGAACATTATAAAAAAAAACGCAATGTTCGAATTTGTGAAATACAAAAGGTCGATCCATTCCACCAGGAAGAATTCAACATAACTGCATAACTGTGTTGACTGAAACAAACTGCGCTAGTAATGGAAAGGACACAGAATCTATGGGCGAGTGCATATGAGTGTTACGCCCGACGGACCCATACTGTTGGAATACAAAAGCTAGTTGTGCTTGGCGGTATACAAAAATGACCTACAAACATCAAGAATATGAGGGTACAAATTGGGCTAGCACTAACAAACGGAGCTGGTAGGTTTATACTCTCAACGCAACGGAAGTCTTAATGTCGCGGTGCTCTGGAGTAGGTCTTTGGTGTGCGTCACTAAGTGCTCTTCGGCTCTTTATAAGCAGATAGCAATGAGGAAATTGTGGGGTACCATTAAGATAATGAACTTGGATACCACTCATGTTGGCATATGCAAGCAACGACCCACATAGAGAAATTGCGAAAGAAGCCTGCTGCGCAAAGATACTGTGAACATAGGGATCTCAGGATGCCTCTTCTCTTGCTAGGTGCACTATATATTGAAAAGTTCTGATAAACACCCAAAGGCCTGAAAGCGTACCATTAAGGCACTACGATCAGTAAAGAGATAGCAAGCCTTTTCCTTGGTGGCACCACCCAAGACAAACCAGACAAGTGTGAAGTAGTTATGTGCAGGAATACGTTAGCGTTGCATGGTGCAAGAACAAAGAAGTGCAAATGAATCTAGAAGTTTGATGTTAACGAAGAAAACAAGCGGAACGCTTGAGCACTATATCTCAGAATGCTCGGTGATACAGCCTTTCAGACCACCAAACATAGGTATAAATGTGAATATTTCATTTCATCTGATACCTGGAAGATATATCGTACTATATCCTAAATTACTATGTAATAAACTACCGCTAAACAAGTAACAGTGTTCATGTAAACACAGTGGGCAAAAGCATATCAATTGTATAACATGTATGATTTTCTATTTATTTTTTTTAACTTTTTTTTACCATGGTACAATGGACAGTAGTAACAGACTACTGTACTATGTTCAGTAATGTTAAAACTGTAATCATGATTGCCCACGCCTGAGCAGATAGCCAGAATCGTAAATAAAACTCAACTTACGGAGAAAATGCGCGCAAAAAAAAAGAAAGAAAGGAAAGAAAAGAAAAAAAAAACAAGGAAAGCAAGAGACAGACACCATGTGAACTTTAATATTAAAAAGCGGCATTTAGAAACGATGTATGAAATTAGCACTATTGGTATAGGGGTGTAAATCTCTGAATTAGCAGCAAGGCAAGTGAAAGTCAAGTAAGTATGGCAATCAAAGTCTTACTTATGCTCTCAGTGGATATTTTATGTTTTTAGATCATAAATATAACTTATATCGTCTCCTTCTCTCAGAGATCATTAAAGTGTTTTCGTCATATTCTATGAAAACTGCAAGAGACTGGGGCCGTTTCTGATGTCAGCATAATAGGCGGCAGTCTGTATTGTTCTTTCTGAGGAAGAGGAAAGGTTGGTTCAGACACGGTCAACTGACCGCGTTCCGAAAACTCGGTGCTTTTGAAATCGCTCCTCTGCTGTATAACAAGGCTGACCAAAAGGACAGGTGGCGGCTCACATTTTATAAGAGTACTATTGAAACACAAAGCGAATTATTTTACAGATCCAAGCACGGTGGAAAATTGTCAACCAGGCCGGATTTATGTAGGAAGGACTGCCAACAACTAAGTAACACGACAACATATATTTAGACATCTTAGCCTGGTTGTAAAGAAATCTCACTCCCACGCCTGATACATCAGCAGCCCTAAATATACCTGGTAACTTTTCTCTGAATCCTTACGTTGTGGTGAACACCAATTATGTGTTACTACGAAAAAAAAAATCGTCATATTGTTGTGGTAGTTAGTAGTAAATATATGAAAGTTATGTTCTATGCTATGTATTCCTGCTTCCGAGATTTCAGTTTGGCAGACCATGCCATAGATATTGTGGTTGTAACACAGTGAAGTGATGGAATTTCAGCTCAAGAGGGGGAGGAGATCCAAGTTACAGCTTTCCACTAGTGTTGTGACTACAACCCAATGGTGGTGCTAACTCTGTTATCGAGTACCAGTACACCATGTTGCCCATCACCTCCTACCCCTAAGTATGCACTTTTAAGGCATCAAACTTCTGTTAATACAAGCATCTTTATCAAGTATTCTAACTATACCTTTAGATATTCATTTTTGTTTGTGTAAGTTTTGTTTGGATATTTTAACTTTTTACTCAATGAAGATATCCTAATCAAACCCTTCAGATATATTTATCAGTAATTAACACATATCATATCCAACATGCTTGGAGCTGAGCGGAGTTGGAAAAAGAAATCAAACCAACATCTGCCCAGTTTTCTTCAACTATGGCAGATATTTGAAACTCTTCATATATCTGAAATACGTGTAATTATTTTTTATAAAATAATAGAAACATGGTATGAAAAACATGATTAATAGTAAATGATGAAACTGAACACTAAAAAAACTATCTTCTTTGTTTGTTGTGTGGAATTTAACTGGCAAATGCTGTGAAATCCATCATGTTACAGACATAAGAGCCTATACCAATCCTTTACATGTAATATTCAGATATACATTTCACTTCCGATAGTACAGATATTTTCATTCTGATTTCAGAGACGAGTATTTCGCTCCAGGAATAACAATGATAGCTTGCAAGTAGAAAGCAAAAGGGTAGAGAAAGGTTAGAACCCAAATACATAAGTAAGGAAACTGTCAGTAAAACACAAACATATGACCAAATGAAGAGGCATTAGATGTTTTGAGGCGTTCTGAAAAAAAAAATAGACAAGTTTGATTGAGTGTATTTAAGTAATTCAATTAAATCTCCATTAAAATAATATTTTAATGATTAAAAAACGGATAACTTCATGTAAACGATTGGAAAACTTATGGATATTCTAAACCATACCTGCACAAGTATTTTTTTTATGATGGAGGTGATAAGTGGATGGAAAAACAAGTGTTAGGTTACAATTGTCAAAAATTAAAAGTAAAAATAAGAATTCTATGCATGGTGCAAGAAGCCATTCTTTAAAGTTAGTGACCGGTAGGCATTGAAATGATATGTGACCAATGAGTGAGAAGAAATCGGTAAAATATTTGGGTATAAATGTAATACTCCCATACATTTAGACCTAGCAACACAAAGTAGATTAAATTTATGATGATTTATATTCTCGAAGACAGTCCGATAATAAATCCTAATTGTCATCCTATTTGTGCAAGTGGAATGAATTCTCCGGTCATAATTGCCCTAATAAAGGAAAGTACCATTTTCGGATTTGGCTGAAACTATCAAATATAGCAGTTATTGCATGTTTAAGTTAGCTAAAGGAAATTCTCCTGTACGATTACAACTGACTTTGTGCTAGAAAGAATCACACTTATGACCTCTATGCCAATATTGCCTCTGGTTCACCAGGATTCAAGACAATTTAGTAAGAGAAATCAGCTTGGGGATTCCAAAAGCTAAAATATACTGCCTTGAAATGTAATCTTGAATACAAACAGCTTAAAGAACGTGCAAAAATAGAGAGATTTATGAGGTAACGCCATTAATTTACCCGAACGGCCCATGAAAACACTGAAAATAGCAGAATGAGCGAGTGTATTCACAGAAAATAAAGTTTAGTTGGAGGGTACATTGGTATGATAGTCAAAATAGAAAGCAGCCTTGTTAGATTTTCGTCTACTGCAGTGTCATGATAAATTGATGACATTTGTCCGTTAATATGTGACATCAGAGGCTATTCAGTACCTGCAGTTTTATAGAAAGTAACTTTGAACAGGCATTTGCAAAAAAATATCCACATGCCAAAGGAATTACATGATCAGAGAATCATTTTAAAAACAAGCATGACCCAATATCTTTGCTATGCCTATTTTGAAAATAGAAGTGCTGAAAAACATGCCTGTGAAAATGAAACTTGATAAAGAAGAAAAGTTCCAGAATGGATAATATAAGAAAGACTAGAACATTAGTGATTTCATTTTTAAAAATTATCATTTGTTGATTTTTATTTTAAAATTATCAATTGTTGATTTTTTATTTTCAAATTATCATTAGGGTTACCATTTACAAACAATCTGAAATCGAGCATTTCGTGAATCTAAACCTTAGAAATAATTCCTTGTCACAAATATCCTTTGCAATTACATAAAAAAAACTTTCAGGTCGACTTAGTTTTATCTTCATAATACTTAACATTAATGTTCAGTTAAGCACTAGTAGACAGCATGTCTAGTCATGGTAAACATGTCATGGTAACAATGACGTTCACTTAGCATGTCATCTGACGGCTACCAGAGGGCTAAATTGGGTACGCAGTTCTTTTGAATAAGTGTGTTATGTGTGTGCGTGTGCGTGTGCGTGTGCGTGTGCATGTGCGTTTGCGTGTGTGTGTGTGTGTGTGTGTAAAAAATAATATTCAATACGGTGCCGCCGTTAGAACGCTATGATTTGTCGTTGGGTGTGGGATGACTGATAACGCTGCTGTTAATTAATACTCGATTATAGGAATGCGTGCATACAATACATTCAAAGCCCTAATAACAACATATATTAGATATAAGATGAGAACGTCCTACAGTATTAGATACATACGCATGGCGGGAAACAGTCAGAATACACTGATTCCAGTATGCTATGGGCGTTGACGGCAGGAGGTTCTCCTCGAACTGCCCTTACCCTTTTTAAACATACATATGCTACGACGTCAAGTAACATTCTATTCATATGTATACAATTAGTTGGGCACGATCCAAATATCTCCCAGCATGATCACATGCAGAGCCGCCATCACTTCTAGGGGACGACCCCTCACACAAAACAAGTGTCTGACAGGTCAGCTTTATGGCTGATACGGACCATGTGTGACCCAGGCGGTCACAAACGTCTAGGTCTCCTCGAGGAGGTTGTGACACAGAGTGAATTTTATACAATACAGCAGTGTTATAGAAATAAGTAATATACAGAATATATGATACCCATAATTGAAGTATTGATATACATACATACATACATAATACATTAAACACACACACCCACACTCCACACACACACCCCCCACACACACCACACACACACACACACACATATATATTTATATATATATATATATATATATATAATATTATATATATATATTAATATGTATTATGTATGCTAATAGATAATATTTAACACACCACACACACACACACACACACACACACACACACACCAACACACACACACACACAAACACAACACACACACACACAACACTCTTTTCTGTTACCCACATCACTGATTTAACGGCGTTGACGACATGACACCTGTGAGACACATTTCCATCCGCCATCTCTGCCGTAGGGCCACCCTCTTGGAGGTACAGCCACGGCACCTGGCCAGTCCTATACTGCCACTGTTTTGGTCCGCAATTTCTTATTTGTATATTCGCAAGCAGTCCTTAAGACTTGTCCTGAGGGTCCCCCATCTACCACCGGGTATGCACTGTATGTATATCTATATGGATATGTACTATCTGTATCTATCTCTCTATCTATCTATCGATCTATCGATCTATTATATTATTCATCCATAATATAATATATATATATATATATTATATATATCTATATAATATATAATATATGTGGTGTGATGTGTGTGTGTGTGTGTGTGGTGTGTGTGTGTGTGTGTGTGTGTGTTGTTGTGTGTGTCGTGTAAATATATATGATATATATAAATTTGTATATATATGTTACATATGGTATATATGGTAATATATGCATATGTGTATATATATGTGTAATGTGTTTATATGTTTCTATATATGTTAATATATGTATATATGTATATATATGTATGCATATGTTTTTAAAGTGTGTTTAATATGTATATATATATGTATATATTATGTTATTCATACATATATATTGACATACTGAATTTCCATGTATCATCAAAGCTCCGAATTAAGGTGGAAAACTTCTTAATCACTAAAAGGGAATAGGATTCACTTTATGGAAAAATCTTGATAGAAAAGTGAATCACTAAAAGTTTAAAAGTCTTAAAACACAAAGGTACAAGATGAAAGAGTGTGTAATGTCCACTATAAATAAAAGATCAGATGAAAACAAATGTAAATGTAAATATTACAAAGTTATTTTGAACAGAAAAACAAATAAAACAAACTGAATGTTATTACACATTGATTCTAATGATGTTTGATACGAATCAACAATGCGCATGGATCACCCTGCGTTTTTTTTTTCGTTCTCCTGCAAAATAATAGAGAACCAATGACCGAAAAAAACTGTACCTGATTCTTTGTATTGTATATAACAAAAATATTAATCATCAAAAAAGAAATTACAGTTTTGTTAAAAAGACATGCAACTTTATTTACTACTGGTGCATTATATTTCGGTCTGAACAACATCACAGTCGGTAGCGCATAGTTCCGCGACTGCCAATCAGTATGCAATAGTGCTGCGTGAGTTCCTCATTACCCCTGTGGCCTGTTGGGGAGATTTGAGCCCCAACTATTTTTTTTTTTAGCTTCCCCTCGTTGGACTCCATGGGGGTGGGGGTGTGTAGAAATGAAGAATTTCAATTTGATGAGTACTGCAAATTACAATATGTGATCTCTCCCTGCCGGACCATACGCAATCCCCCGACTGTTCCCTCTGGAACATCACCATGTTGTAATTCTGGAAACCTTTCAGCTTCCAAAGGGCTAAGGAATGGGAATCGTAATGTGGTTACAGGGCCTCCCAAAACCAGGTAAGAAGGGGAAAAGTCCTCCTCAATCACTAAGGAAATCTTACCTGGTACAATTGAAAGCATTTCATATAGTAAGTACCTAGTAGTGAAGACAGAGTGATGGTTGTTCAATCATGGATCTTATTTATTTTTTGAAGTACTCGGAAAATTGTTGAGTATGTCAAAGTGAGCCTCGCATAACCCCACAAGCGAGATGGTAGTCTGATGTTGAGGTTCGTCACCAGACGAGGAGTGACCGTACTGCGTGCAATATGTAACATCCTGGGGCTCAAGTTTCACGTTCTCATCACAAAACCCTCAATCAGTGTAAGGGAATTGTCTTTGTTTTTTTTTTTTTTTTTTTTTCCGGAGACCTGGGAGGTATTCTGAGGAGAAAACTGTTATTAAGAAATTAGGAACTTTAAGTAGTGGCAGTATAAAACGTTAAGAAGAAAGATGATGGTTTGGAACAACCAGTCGACACCAACTCTTATTGCTAAACTTTTAACACATTAGTCCTTCAAGAAATCGGTTAATTTAGCATGGTAACCACCTCAAGGTAAGCCACATAATGCCCAACCACTATGCGGTGCTCACTGCCAGGGTTATGGGCATGGAGCCCATCTTGCCGTTTAAGAAAAGGACAACCCAAGAGTTGTGTAAAGTGTGGTACAACAGTCATCAAGGGACTGAGCACCACCAACCACCCGTCACAGGTCCAATATGCTGTTACCACGCAAGAAGAAAACTCATGAAGCTTCTTCAAAGGCAATGTAAAAGGTTACAAATTTGAAAGGAAAAGTATTGGTAATAAGGAGCACAAGGAGAAAAGTTAGTTTTCCAGAGCAAGCGACGTGCCAATGTTGCTGTTTGACAGCCAGGTAGGTCCTTTGCTCAGTTCTAGCCCATCCTCTTCCCACCAAAACCTTACCCCCAATGCTGTCTGTACAGGCACACACTTCCTTTAAACCTCAGTCCCAAATTGGACACTGTTCTGGTGAAGTTGTTCACAGAAACGGATGTAGCAGTGAGGGGTCTATGAGAGATTCCTCCTCCCAAAGGTAAGGTCTTTGGAAGCCATCAGGCAAGCTCCAGAGGCCTAACGGTGGACAGCTCCAGCGATTACACATCCAAGGGGCCTCTGCTGCTAGGCAGGAATGCCCCTGAAAGTAGGTAAGGCTCAGCACACCCTTTGCCCAGGCAACGGAATCCTGCACCGTCCAAAAGACTCCATTGCTGCCCACCAACGATCCAAAGGGGCCTCCGCTTGCTTAGACCGAATGCCCCTGAAGCAAAAGGCTCAGGTCCGTCCTTGCCCAGGCAAAAGTCCGAAACGTCCAAGGGAAAACCTGTGGAAAATAGTTCCACAGTTAAACAAAATTAACAAGGTACTCCAGGATCCTGGAAAAGGGACAGCTAAAGGTGTGAGGCAAAACCTTGACAACAGGTGCTGCCAAACACCTATATTGAAGAATAATTATTAAAGAACTGGATACCTAGTCCAAGGAACTGTCAGGGAATCAGGCCAAAAGGGAAGAACTGAAAACATCTGGATAGCTTTCATGTAACTCAGTTTGTGTATGCCTACAAGAGATTATGATCAGGGAAAATCGTTCCCATTTTTTCCTGAGAGGATTCCAAGTTCAAGCCCATTATGGAACCTTTGATAATGAGACTTCATGGGAGGAGTAGCGTAATGGTGCATCAAGATATTCCCTTCCAGGCCATCCACCTGCAGACAACCTGCAGGTGAAGGCTGTGAGAATAGGCTTGACACGACCCTTACACTGTTGCATCCACACCTCCTCCACATAATCTCAACATTAATGAATTTGGAAGATCATGGGTAGTTGCCACATCCATTTCTACTCTTGGGAAATTCAATGATCGGCTTCACCCCGCTGGGGAGACACTTGTGCAACCCTCGAGGAAGGCCTTGGAGTCCTTGATCCTTAAGAGTAGATGCAGTTTTACTGAACCTCAGTGACCACTCCCACACATTTCCAAATTGCAAAAACTGGGACATTCTCCAATAGGACTTATCAATAGGCCTCACCTGATTACAGTTGAACCTTTAACTTGGCATGGGTTCATGGAAGACTTGCATGGAAGTGACACTTTCCAATACTTTGGAGGAGATGAAAGGGAGTGCAGAGATGGCGACTTGAACATGCGGACTGGAATCTTCCATATTTTTAGATCAACTGCAGTATTGCAAGGATCTGTGAATGATTTCAGTGTATTCAAGATGCTGTTAATCACCTCACATTCACGAATTCACCTTGCACAAAGGATCCATTCCGAAAAGTAGCGGCCAATTTACCGTCGAACTCCAGATACATGTTGGTCTGATTGTGTGCATGCCAACAAGCTGTCAGAGCAAGGAACCAGCTGCATTAAGGCAATTGAAACGACGCCCCCCGGCATTGTAACCTTGATCAATTACAAGAAGACCCGAGCCAAGGACAGGTGCGTCTAAAGGAGGCTAGACTGAGTTCGTGAGACAGATCTATCGTCTCCCGATTAACTCTGGGACCCCCTTAGCATGGTTATTGGAGACAAGGTGCGTTACAGATCGCTGGGAAAGAGATATCTATGTCACAACATGCTCTGAAGATAGATGGCATAATCATCACAGATAAAAAAAGATGCTGCAAATGAGCTAGCGTTAAAATCCTGGCAGAGATCTCCTCTGGGCATCGTACACTGCTTGATTCTACACGTTCGGGAATGGAACAGGAAACAAAACACCAGTGTCGTTCTTCAGTAGGGACTGCGGCCAGAACTTCCATTACAAAAAACTGTTATTTTGCGTAAGGCGATGGACTCTGCTTTGCAGCCGCTGCCGTAAGATGCCCCAGGAGAGTGGGACGAATATTCCTACCAAAGATATCTCAAGCTATAATCATTCCTTTTCCTAAACCTGTCAAAGATGCCTCCGGCACCAGGTAATACAGGACCAATTTCCCTCACCAGCTGGCATCTAAAGCTGATGGAGAAAATGGTAAACTTCAGGTTGACATGGCTGCTAGAAAAGAAAATGTGTTGACCCCATATAATATATGGCTTTAGGAAAATTTAAGACGACACCTATGCACTTGTGAGGATAGAAAAACTGACTATACAGAATTCCTCGCACCGCGGACACTCGTCACATGATAGCAGTCTTCTTGACTTGAAAAGGCTTACGATACTACGGAAGCTGGCCATATTTCCTGAAGCTGTCTTACATTGGTTTAAGAGGAGCAGGAAACCGTTTCTCTAACCTCGGAAGATCAGGCTGGAGGGGTCCACATCAAGGAGTGTCTTAGTGTGACCCCTGTTGTCAATTGTATAAATGATATCGTAAAGGTTGTTCCAAGTGCTGTTCATGTAATCTGTATGTGGATGACTTACACTGTACGCTCAGGACGGAAGCTTACAGGAATGTACAAGGACGCATGCAGACTGCAAAAATCAGGTTTTGCTACAGTGGGCAACATATCATGGTTCAAATTTTCTTCAAGCAAGACCATGGCTATACATTTTCCACAAACGAGGAAAGTTCCCATCTTCCCTATATTTAGGAGCAAACACTGCAATTTGTCCAAGAGTACTTGGGTCTATTTTTGACTCAAGGACTTACATGGGTGCCTCACATCAAACAGTTAAAAGTGTAGGGCTACAAAAGCACTTACTATTTTTGCGGGTTCTTTCACATCTTCTTGGGGTGACAGACCGCAAACGCTTTGCGGCTTTACCGAGCGCTATTCGTAGTAGCTGATTATGGATGTGAAGCTTATTCATCTGCAACTCCCACTGTTATACGGTATGTTAGACTCGGTTCATAATGAAGCTCTCAGAATCTGTATGGGGCTTAAGGTCTCACGTGTGGAGTCCTGTATGATGAGAGTGGAGAAGCACCTCTTCATTACAACCGGGACTACTATGAACCTGATTTACTACCTCGAAGACTAAAAGGATTCCGGGATCTCCTACCATCCAGATTGGTTTTCAACCCCCTTGAGGATAGCGATACTATGGTAAGAGAATGAGGAAACTTGTTAGAAGAGCTAATTTAAGTCTCATTAAGGTCTGGCTGTTGGAATTCCTCCAATCCCCCCTTTGGACTAATCAAGGCGAGCTGGATTGGGTCAGAATTGCGGAAAGGGGGAGAGATCTGAAGCAGAAGTCAGAGAGATTTCTGCGGTGGGCTTTGTAGCAGTGAGCAGAAGGAAGATGCATACGGCAGTCTTTCTCCAGCAGCCTCGATCTTCACGCAGAGTACATGCCATCCTTGCAGCAGTTAAGATGACTAGAGATCTTATGAACTTCTATTGTGATATATTGTGACTCTCGTAGTGCCTTGCAAGCATCAATCACATCCAATAGTGAGGGAGGTTCAAGATTGGCTTTGCACTGATGTCAACATGTTAAAAAGATGACTCTATGTGGGTGACAGCACATGTGGTGTCAGGGGAATGCGCGAGCTGATCAGAAGGCCGAGAGGCAGCTGCCGCTCAGCCTTTGATTCTGTTTTCCTCTCCCACACACCGACCTAAAACCCAGATCAGTTGTTGTCTTCACGATAAATGGAAGGAACAATGGAGGCATATCTCCAGAAATAAACTGCGAGAGATTAGAGATGACCTTGGCAGTTGGGTGACTAGCCATCCATTCCCAACCGAAAAGTAGAAGTTGCATTAACAAGACTAAGACTCGGGCACACAAGGACTGATCATGGGCCGATGCTGGGTAAAAGTCAAGCATTGTGAGAGATGCAAGAGCCATTAACAGTCGCATCATTGTCGTGGAAAGATGTGGTTTGTAAACATTCTCAGACCAAAAGACGATGTACTTGTCTCCCCCATTATACACCGAAAAGAATGTATTGGGGAGGAGTGTGACATAGAGGGTCTTATTAGTTTCCTTAGGGAGACTAATATTTTTAATAAAATTAATTATGCAATAATGTTTAGCCAATAATTTTACACGTAGAGTCTAATATTTATTGCTTTGATTTTTCATTTGTTTATCTATTTGATAGACTTTGACAGTTTTAACATTTTAATATTTCGATTTAACAAAGGTATTCGCCGCACTACTGACCTTAGATGTTGACGCGGCAAATAATTTTAAATATCAATCAATCCCTAATGACCTATGCAAATTTCCCTGGCCCATTCCTCTGGACGTCACATGTCACTCGGAACCTTTCCAGCTTCCCAAGGGCAGGAATGGAACGTAATGGTTCCCATAACTGGTAAGGAGGAAAGTCCTTTCAATTCAAACAAGGAAATCTTACCTGGTAAATATTGAAAGTTATCTCATACAGCAAGTACCTAGTAGTGAAGACCCACTGATGGTGTATCAGTCGGGGATCTTGATATTTTTGAAGTACATCAGAAAAAGTTGAGGTGTGTCAATGTGTTCCTCACATCACACACAGCGAGATGGTAGCCTGATATTGAGGTGTCGTTTACTTCTCTTCAAAGTACTGTCAAAAGTACAAATTTGTGAAAATAAAGTATTGGTAATAAGGGAGCAAAGAGAAAGTTAGTTTTCAGAGGCAAAGCAACGTGCCTGTGTGCACAGCCAAGGAAGTTCAGTTTCTAAGCCCATCCTCCTTCCAGGATCCCTTGCCCTCCAAACTTCTTACCAAACACTCTGCCATACCTTTTAAACCTCAGTCCTCAATTACTGGCTACCTCTGGTGATTGTTCCCCCAGAATGGAGGAGGAAGTGAGGGGTCTGTTGAGGGGAGACCTCCTCCTCCAAAGTAAGTCTTTGGAGCTCATCAGTGTCAAGGGCCCAGAGACTTCAGTAGCCGACAGAAACCTCCAGCTGCCACCACATCCACAGGTGGCCTCGCTGCTAGGCGAATGCCACTGAAGCAAAGGCTCAGGTATGCCCTTGCCCAGGCAAAGACAGAAGTCCTGAGCTGTCCAAAGGAAAAGCCGTGGAACCTAGTTCCACAACCCTCAACAGATTCTCCCAAGATTCTGGAAAGGGACAGCCTAAAAGGTGTTGGACAAACCTGACCACAGGTACTGCCAAACACCTATGAAGAGGTAGTTTGAAGAACTTGTAGCCTATCCAATGGAACTGTCAGGGAAATCATGTGAAAATGGGAAGAACGTAACATATGATAGCTTCAGTAACCAGTTTTGTGTATTGGCCTACAGAGTTTATGACCAGGGAAAAAAAAGTTCTAATTCAAGCCCATTATGGACCTTTGATAAGGGACCTCATGGAGGAGTAGTAGCAGTAAGGTATGTCAAGAATATTCCCCCCCTTTCCCGGGCCATTCACCTGTAGACAACCTTCAGGTGAAGTCTGGAGAAATAGCTGACCCCACCTACATGTTGCGTCCATCTACCTCTCTTCCACATAATCTCAAACATAGATGATTTTGGGAGATGTACTTGGGTAGTTGCCTTATCCATTTCTACTCTTGGGAGATTTCACTGGTCGGCACCACCAGGGGAGTACATTGTACAACCCCTTGAGGAAGGACCGTGGAGTCCTTGTTCTTAAGGTAGAGTAGTTTTACTGAACCATGACACTCCCACACATTTCCAAATTCAAAACGGACTTCTCCCAATATAGACCTGTCAGTGGCCTCACCTGATTCACAGATGAATTTCACTTGGCAAGGTCATGGAAAGACCACTTTCCAATACTTTTGGAAGAGTGTTCCAGGCAATGGAATGCACAAATGGCGACTTGAACATGCGGATTGGAATCTTTTTAGATCAACTGCAGTATTCAAGGATCTGTGAATAATTTTACAGTGTGTCAAGATGCTGTTAATTACTTCACATCACGAATTCACTTTGCAGCAGAAGTATCGATTCCCCAAAAATAGAGCTGGCAGTACACGTCGGACCTCTGATACCATGGTGTCTGATGAATCAAGTGTAAGCTTGATCCATTGCAAAAGACCTAAGCCAAGGCCAGGTTGAGTGTTAAAGGAGGTAGATGGAAGTCTCGTGAAGCAGGTATGTCTCCTCACTTAACTCTGGGACCCTTAGCATGGGTATGAGACAAGGTGGCATAAGATCGCTGTAAAGAGTACATCCAAGTAACCACCTGCTTGAAGATAGATGGCATAATCCTCAACAAATAAAAAAGATGTGCTCCTGAGCTAGCTAAATCCAGGCAGAGATATCCTTTGGGAGCATTGTACACCTCTGGCGAACAGGAATTGACGACCATGTCGTTCTTCAGTAGGACTGCAGCAGAACTTCCATACAACTTGCCATTTTTGTGCAAGGAGATGGGACATTGCTTGCAGATCTTATCTGCCAAAAACTGCGCCAGGAAGTGATGATATTCCATACCAAATGGTATCTCACTTACTGGATAGCTCCCAGGGAGGGGACACAGTGCCATCCACATGGAAAGAGGTATTAATCATTCCTGCCCTAAACCTGGCAAGGATGCTTCCAAGCCCAGGAAATACTGACAATTTCTACTCACCAGCTGCATACTGCAAGCTGGTGGAGGGAAAATGGTTAACCTTCAGTGACATGGCTCTAGAAACGGAAAACGTGCTAAAACCCATATCAATACAGGTTAGAAAATTAAGAACGCCACAGATGCACTTGTGAGATAGAAACTGCTGTACAGATCCTTCGCACACCGAAGGCACATGTAACAGTCTTCTTTGACCTTGAAAAGGCTTACAATACTACTTGGAAAGTATGGCATACTTATGAAGCTGTATGACATTGGTTTAAGAGGAGCATACATACCTTCATGCAAAGTCCTTGCTAACAGGAAGTAGCGTGCTTGGTGGGGAAACAGTTTCTCTAATCTGGAAGCTCAGGGAAGGGGGTCCCACAAGGGAGGTCTTAAGTGTGACCCGTTTGCATTGCTATAAAGATATCGCTAAAGGTTGTTCCAAGGTCTGTCTCATGTAATTCTGTTGTGGATGACTTTTACACTGTGCTCCACTGGAGGAAAGCTTGTGCAAGAACACTTGCAGGACTGCAATAACTCGGGTTGTACAGTGGGCAAACCTACCAGGGTTTTCAAATTTTCCCCAAGCAAGACCAGGCATACATTTCCACAAACGATGGAAAAAGTTCCATACTATTAGGAGCAAACCCACTGCAATTGTCCCAGAGGTGAAGTACTTGGGTCTAATTTTTGACTCAAGGCTTACATGGGTGCCCAAATCAAACAGTTAAAAGTGAAGGCTACAAAAGCACTAGTATTTGCGGGTTCTTCACATCTATCTGGGGTGCAGACCGCACAATGCTTTTGCGGCTAACTGAGCCTTATGCGTAGTAAGCTTGACTATGGAATGTGAGGCTATTCATACGCACAAGGACTAACATGAACCTGATTCACTACACGAGACTACCAAAGGATTCCGGGGATCTCCTGGATCCAGAATTGGTTTTTCAACCCCTTGAGGGATAAGCCGATCCTATGTAGAAGAATTAGGAATCTTGTGGAAGATCTAATTTAAATTCAAAAGGGTTCTGGCTGTTGGGAATTCCCCAATACCCCCTTGGACTAATAGATGAATAGAGGATATTGTATGACCCCTAGACCATCAAGCCGGAAATACAAGAGTTCTCATGGAATTCTGACAGGATTACACACGGCAACCACGTGGAGACAAATGTTACCTTTTTTTTATTAATATATGTTTTCTTGTTTTATTTACATTTGTTTGCGTTTTTTATACACTTACCAACGTTTTATAACGATGATAGAAACCATTTTTCTTTATTGCATGTCTTTTTAAAAACACTTAGTTTTTGGGTAAAGTAACTTGCGTAAACTTTTTATAATTTTTTATTTTCGCCTTTTTACACTTTCTTTTATGGGGTGTAAGGGGATTTTTAATATTTGAAGTTATCAGTACGCCAAGTCTTTTACTACCCTGGAGGGCCCGTACGTCATCTAGGGAGGGGGGAAAATAGTTAGTTCGTTCCCTTGCCAGTTACCGACCCATTAATGGAGTCCTTGCTGAGGTCTGATATATATAGATCGGAGGAGCGAGCGAAAAAGGGTGGTGGGATAGCCTTGTCTTTTTTAGCGGCCGAAGTATACCCGGCGGAAGCTAATGACGTGGATGTTCTTGTGTCGGTCGTAAGGACAAGGTTTTTATGGCGATAAGATGTTCTTATTTTGATGTTCGCTTTGTGTAATTTACAGTGTATTACTTTTAAAGTGATTTTTTCATCAATAAATGTGTACTTTTAAGATCCGTGAGTGAAATTCCTCTTTTACTTAAACCCTTTATTAAGAGACACATGATACCATACTGTGGCAAGCAATTGATTTCCCTTCTATCAGCCCTTTAGGCCCCCTCGGAGTTAACCACGCTTACCAGACGGAAACCCTTGCGAATTATGTCTTCTTCCTTTTCTCACACGCACACTTTCCTTTTTATCTTTTTACACTCTTCTAGACGTCTCCTCCTTTCGATACATGTATTGTTCCTGGACGTACTAACCAGGTGATAGCAGCTGCTAATGACCTGATTAACAAGGGTAATTAAAGTAATTAAGTCGATCACTACAGTATTACTAACCATTTTATTGTAATATATTGTGACTCTCGTAGTGCCTTGCAAGCAATCAGGAGCTTAATCTCATCACATCCAGTAGTGAGGGAGGTTCAAGATTGGATTGCACTGATGTTAACATGTAAAAAGATAACTCTGTGTTGGGTGTCAGTGCATATTGGTATCAGTAGGAATGAGCGAGCTGATCGGAAGGCCAAGGCAGATGCCGCTCAGCCCTTTGATGTTCGTTTTCCTCTCCCACACAGCGAGTATCAGTTGTCTTCGCGATAAATGGAGGGAACAATGGAGGCATACCTCTGTAAACAAACTGCGAGAGATTAGAGATGACCTTGGCAGTTGGGTGACCAGCATCCATCCCAACCAAAAGTGTAAGTTGTATTACAAGACTAAGAATTGGGCACACAAGACTGACTCATGGGCCGATGATGGCTAAAAAGTGAAGCACTTTGTGAGGGATGCCAATAGCCATCAACGGTCGCACAAGTAGTTGAAAGATGTGCAACATTCTCACACCAAAGACGTATGTACTTGTCTCCCCATACACACTGAAAATGTATTGGGGGAGATTGTGACCAGACGGTCTTATTAGTTTCCTTAGGGAGACTAATATTTTCAATAAAATTTAATTATGCGTAATATTTATGCAATAATTTTATACACTTAGAGCATAATATTTATGCTTTCATTTTTATTGTTATTTGTAAGATATTTACTGATAGATTTTGAAAGTTTTAAATGCTTTAATATTTCTATCTAACAAGGTATTCGCCGCTAATGACTTTAGCTATTGACGCAGCAGATAATTTTGAATAATCAATCAATCTCCACTTAAGGAGCCTCTTACTATGGGCAGTATCGCCTGAGTATGGTTGCTTTATTGCCACATTTCTCTTTTAGTATTTGCCCAGGAGAATCCTTACGCTGTCGATTGAAGTAAATGAGCTCTATTACCCAAAATCAGAATGTGACGATCTCAGGAATTTTATGTTTATATATATTTTTAAAACCCTCCGTTGACCCGAAAAGAACAACAACAAAGTAGGGTTGGGAATTAAGGACTTAATGTAATTGTGATAACAGTTATAACAATCATAATAATATTAATAATCATAATGACGACGACGATGATGATGATGATGATAATGATGTTGATAATGATAATGATAATGGTGATGCTGAAGATGATAACATGATGTCAATAATAATAATGATAATTATAATGATAATAATTATGATAATAATGATAATGATGATAATAATAACAATAATAATAATAATGAAAATTAGATTGATAATGAGAATATTAATAATAATGAGAATAATATTAACGATTGAAATGATAATGATAATGATGATGATGATGATAATAATAATAATAATAATAAAATAATAATAATAATAATAATAATAATAATAATAATAATTATTATTATTATTATTATTATTATAATAACAACAACAACAAAATAATAATAATAATAATAATAATAAGTATAATAATAATTGTAGTGTCGTCGTCTGGTCGTGTGTGCCCG
>NW_023651047.1:0-5762 GCF_015228065.2 Penaeus monodon
GGGGGTTAGAAAACGGGCCCAAAAAGAGGCAAAAAGGTCAGATACATCGTCATCTAGCCCTCGCTGAGTGAATGGTTCTTTTTGGAACTTGGGCCATGATGGACAAAAGCCAGATGGTGCCACTGTACCGCCTGGGGCTTTTGATTTGCCATTAAATTGGGCTGGTCACACCTCCCTCCTGTGCTTTTGGGGCCTCGTCCGGCGTCCTTTATTTCCGGGTCCTCGGGTGTAACTTGCCTGGTCAATCTCGAAATTCGCCAGGTCCTGTTGTTTTTTCGTGGCTCCTGTTCCCTTTTCGTCCTCTTCTCCTGGTCCCCCGGTTTCTGTAACGTCACGCCTCGACGTCCCCACAGGTCCTCGAAAACCTCGCCCAGGTCCTCCACTTCGAATTTCTGATTTCCCTTTTTCTTTTAGTCCTCGTTCCAGGGCTAACTTCCCGGCGTCCCTCGCCCACACGTCTCAAGTTTCTTCCAGGTCCTTCGGATGGCGGTGTCTCCTCACGTCCTCGTTTTATTTTTCCCATCTGGTCTACAGCGTCGGGCAGGGGGGCGGCATTCAGGCGGCTGATACCTGCGGTAAAAAAGCTCTGGAGTTTGACCTGGATCTGCCGGGCGTCCGCAGGCGTCGCCCATCCACAGGCATCCTGGGCAACTGTACTGAAATTGGCGAGTTCTTGGTCCTTGCTGGATCTACAGGCGTTGGGCAGGCGGCTCCCGTCCACTCATGGAACGGCTTAACACCTGCTCTGAAAACACCCTAGCCCGCAGGCCCTATGGGGGGTACATCCGATGACGTCCTTCCCAAGCATCCTAATGAACGGTTTCGGGCAGCCAGGATCCCCTTCGGTGCGTGTGGGTTTTATCGTCGGTCCGACTGCAATATATAGTTGGGGAACCAGATCCATACACTTTAAGTCCAGATAGCAATAGAAAAAAAAAAAGGCAACAGAGAAGAAGGGGCTAATTACCACTAGCCGCGTTATTTATAATTAAAGTGCGTTTTTTAATGTTCGGGAGCCAGGTAAATCTTATAAAAAACCCCTGCTCTTTTCTGCGTAATCTGTGATGAGCGCTCATGACATTCCCCAAAGGAAAATTCCCACGCCTGGGAATTACCCAAAACATGCAAGCGACTTCAAGGGTGAGAAGGGTTATTAAAAGCGAATAATGATTCTAGCTTAAACCCAAATCCTACAATTATTTAACGGTTGCAACCTGCGGGTCACACCGACTCAAAGTTGCCAATCGAACGAAAAAATTTGGTTTTACCTGTACCTACTTTTGAACGTCGGAGCGCAGATCTATTAGGCATTTACGACACCCGGGGTATATCAGGGAAAACCTGTGATCTATGATATGGGGGGGATCCTATGCTATATTCAAATAATTTATATGAAATTTGCATTAAAAGCTCCGTTTAGCGCCCATAAAACTGTCACCATAAGCAATGTAAACCTGTACAGTTAATCCCCCGGTTAAAAAAGCAAAAACCAAATTGCGGTCTAGGGGAAAGACCCCACCCCCCCGGGGGAAAAGAGAAAGTGGGGCAGGTCGGGGGGAGGGGAGGGGGCGAGATAAAATGGAATGAAAATTTTGTATAAATAAAAAAACGAAAGGGGTTTTTTTTCCCCTTTTTTAGATGAAACAAATAAAATTTTTCTAATAATGAGGAGAAAATTTAAAAACTACTTAACTAACGAACGATATTCATGCCCGCTGTCCCCTAAACCCGCGATCACACTGCAATGGGAAAACTAAATTTAAAAGAATAAAAAGGGGTGAACATACCATTTTTCTGTCACTTGCATTTTTTTAAAAAAAAAACCAAAGGCTTTAAAAAACATTTTTTTGGGGAAGAAAGGGGAAAAGAAATAAAAAAGGGGCCCCCAAATTTTTTACTTCCCCCATTTTTTTTTTTTTTCTTTTTTTTTTGGGGGGGGGGAAAAAAACCCCCCCCCCTTTTTTTTTTTTTTTTTTGGAAAAGCGGGGCCCAAGCGGGTTTTTTTTCGGGGGTGGTTTTTAGTCCCAAAGTAGGTTTCGAAATCACCCACAAATAAAAAGGGGTTTTAAACACAGCTAAAGACGAGGCCCACGGGCTTTCGGGTTAGGGTAAAAGCGCTGCGCGGTGTCACGCGTAGGTCAACCTGCCGGAGGGAGGGCTAGGCCGCCCCTTACCATGCTGGACGGTGCACGCTAACGGGCTAACGAGGTCAGATAAAAAAACGTCACTTCCCCCGCAGTGAATGGTTCCTATTTGGGACTTGGAGCCATGGGGGGCAAACAGCCCGTGGTCCCCTGGTAACAGAAATAACTTTATGTATATTCCAGCCAAAAACAACCACCACACACACACACACACACACCACAAACACACACACCACACATACACAACACACACACCACACCACACACACACATATATATTATTTTATATTTATATATTATATTATATTTTTATTTATATATATTAAAATTTATATTTTTATAATTTTTTTTATATATATATTTTAATATATATATATATATATATATTTTAAAGAAAATTTAATTATAAAATAATTTTTAATATTAAATATAATAAAAATTTTTAAATTTTATTAATTTTATATATATATATTTAATAATTTATTATATAATATTAATAAATAATATATTATATAATTAATATATATTTTTTTGGTTGGTTGTGTGTGTGTGTGTTGTGTGGTTTTGGTGTTTGGGGTGTGGTGTGTGTGTGGGTTGTGTGTGCATGTTGTGTGTAGTGTGGTGGTGGGTGGGGTTGTGTGTGTTTGTTTGGGGATATATAATAAAAAATAATAAATAAAAATTATATAAAATTTTAATTTTTATATATATAATATAAAATTTTATTATATATATATATATATTAAAAACACAAAAAAAAAAAAAACAAACACAAAACACACCCACCCCCCCAAAACACACACACCACACACCAAACACAAAAAAAAAAAAAAAAATAAAAAAAAAAAAAAAAAAAAAACAAAAAAAAAATATAATATATATATATAAAATATTAATAATATATTTAAAAAAAAAAATTATATATTATTATAATTTAATATATATTTTAAAATTTATAAAATATATATTATATATATTTATTATTATTATATTAATATAATTTATTAAAACCAACAACCCCCAAATATATATATATATATATTTTATTATATATATATATATATATATATTTTTAATATTTTTATTTTATGATTTATATACTTACTTTATATTTATTTTTAAAAAAAAAATTTTTTTAAAAATTTTTTTTTTTTTTTTTTTTTTTAAAAAAAAAAATATAATATATATATATTATAATAATATTATATATATATATATATATATATATATATATATATATTATATATATAATATTTTAATTATATATTGTTAAAATATATATAAAATAATAAATATATATATTAATAAAAATTATATTTATTATTCATTTATAATAAAATTGTGTTATTGTTATATTTATGAAAATAATTTTATATAATAATATATATTATAAAATATTTTAAAATTATATATATCCCCTTTATACCTAGAAAAATAGATAGATAATTGATAGATAGATAATAGATAATGCATGCATGTTAAAACATACATAAGTCATTTCGTATTTTTATAATATATATATATATATATAATATATATATATTTTAATAATGTTACATATTTGCGTATAATATATATATATATATTATATATAAATAATGTATATATAATTTATTATACATATGCATATAATAAACAACCCCCCCCTGACCGGGGACCGAACCTAGGTCCTCCGGGTATAACCGGGGGGCCCAGTGCTAAACCCAAACCTGCCACACGCCCACTTTCATCTACCAAAAACCATAAAAACAACATCATTATCGTACAACATCTTTTAATAATACATGAAACATATAGGTAATACATACAATAAACTACATATCATACATATCTATAGGTAATGATGATAAAATATTGGTAGACAGATAGAATAAATTGGTGGACGATAGAATAATTTAGTAATATATATATTAAAGTATGATATATTTTTATAATAGATATAGATAGATGCAATGGATATTAATAGAATAGATAAAAGCCAGATAGATAAAAGATAGATATAGATAGATCCCAATAGAATAAATAAGTTAAAGCTTGAGAATTTTCTTGCTAAAAATAACAATGCAATTGGGGTGAAAAAACTGTTTTACTCAAGATTTCATTTTTTTGACCCCAAGTAAAAAACAACGATAATGAGGTTTGTGGGGAGAGAAGATTTTTTGCACGTGGAAAAATTCCAGCTTCTTTCCAAAATGCAACTTACTAGACCGGGGATCTAATATTTCTTGGTGCTTTCAACCTCATGTTGAGAAAAGACTCAATACCAAAAGAGGGTGTTTTGTATGTGCGTCTAGAGTGGTTTGGGGTCAGGGATGGGGCTTGGAAAGAAGGGAGCAAAAAAGTTTGGGAGCCACTAATAAATGGCATAAAGAACGTCTTTTTCCCACCGAATCATTGTGTGTATATATACGTATATTCTAGGCGTATGTCCTTTTTACGCAGCTGCACCTTTATACAATTTAATTTATTTCCTGAAGTGTATGGTGTAAAATAGTTATTCGAATATACCCTTCCAAGGAGGTACATTTCCAGAGATAGACTCTTGCAGCCAAACAAGAGCCCCGGTATCGCGTGCCCCGTACCTGCGCGTGGAGGCTTACAACCAGCAGAGCCGCAAGCCAGAAGAGAGCCATGCTAACTGCGCGGGGATCATCCGCTGCGCCAACTGACCGGCGGAGTGGCCGCGGAAAGCCTCGTTTGCCATCGCTGCTCGTGTCCAGTCACTGCTTAGTGGCGGGGAAAAAATTGATGGTGAATTATTGCCTTCTCGGAAAATTATTCATGAAACAGAAACATTCGTTCACGTAGGAAATGTTCATGTGTATATTTATAAAGTACATTTATCTTCTTCACTTTTTTATTTGTTCTCTCATCTTTAACCATTCCCCTCACTTCATATATTTTGAAAAAATGTAGCGTAAACAAATTCAGTAGGGTTTTGAAAACTAACCAAGAGACCGTGTTGCTACCAAAAGGATGTCCTTTGCAAATTGCCAATTACCTGATAAGTCTTTACTGTAGTCTGCGGCAAATAAACACATACAAGTTCTGTCAGGTCAGAACCCTGCATTTGAAATAAGGTGTATGTATGTATGTATTTTATGTACTGTAATATATATATATATATATATTATAAAATATTATATTTTATATATATATATATATATATATATTATATATATGTATATTTTATTTTTTTTCTGGAACTGTATTGTTATTTGTTGAGTATCAGTACCATTCATACGGCCATTGGACAGATGAGGAAGAAAAGTTTTTGTTTTGACTTATTGGTTTGGAAGCTTCAAATTCGGGAAGATCCTCTAATAAGATCTAACAAGGATGTGGTTATTACCTTGGGCACATTTTCTGGATGGCTGTGCAGTGTACATTTATGTGTGTCAGAGCGCTGATACCAGAAGCCAGAAATCCTTAATCTCTGAGACTTAGCAAAGTCCCAAGGAAAGAAACTATTCTTGCTACTGGGATCGAGCTATGTGGACAGATATCTCATTGCCTCTAAACACCAACATCATTGATAGCAACCCCAAACAAGGGAACACAAGGACATCGGAAGCATTGGATAGCATTTCAAATGGCCGGTGAATTCCCAAATTTGGG
>NW_023651049.1:0-5762 GCF_015228065.2 Penaeus monodon
CACACACACACACACACACACACACACACACAAATATATATATAATATATATATATATATATATATATATATATATATAATATATATATAATATATATATATCATACACGACGACGCATGGACACTAGGACTGGACTCGTTTGATGGTATTCTATGTCTTGCAGACACTATTCCGCGTGACCATTTCACGAGGAGGGTACATTCAGGCAGTCCTTGTGTCGCCCACTGATCTTCCCTCTCCTAATTGATATAATTTCCGCTACTACTTCTACAGTTGATCTCATGTTTCAGTGTTCTTTTCATTTATGTCTCATTTCATGCTATATTAAAATAACATTCAGGGAGTGAGATGTCATTTCAGCATGGAGTAGAGTTAGCTTCCATTACCACCCTATCCTGAACTCATTGTTTTATCATATGAAGGATTGAATGACGATTACCTTCCAGTCAGCGTCTCCGAGGTCTGTCGCGTTATACCTTAATACCGGGCGACTGTTTAAGCTGAGACTTGGCCAGCATCTCTTTACGAAGGAGAGGGGCTGTCACGACAAAGTTATATGGCGATGTGAAAACAAACCTGTGGTGCCAGTATGAGGTTTTCAACCTCCCCCCCCCCCCCACCCCGACCATCACCTTCCCCCACCCCTTTCCTTGCCCCGATCCTTCTATCCCTCGTACCCTTATTCGCACCCTCTTCTTTGCCCTCGCTTTCTCCCTTCTCTCTACTTCCACGGTAGTTTCTCCCTCTTCTACTCGTTTTCTTCGCTTGTCCTACCTTTTATGTCTATCCCTATACTATCCTGCCTCTATCCTATGCCTTTCCTACCCTGTATCCTGCCGCATTTCCCCTCGTACCCCTTTTATTCGCACCCTCTTCTTGATCCTTCTTCCTTCTACTTCTGCGTTGATTTCCCCCTTTTCCATTCCTTTTTTTCCCGTTTGCCCTACCTCTTACCATTAACCCTATCCTCTCCTGCTCCCATCCTACCCCTATCCTACCCAGCATGCTGCCGTAATCCACAGGGCGAGTCGAGCACAGCTGGACCACTTCCCTCTGCCAGCCTCATTTCTACCATTATTTTTATCTGTATTTTATGATGGCTTTATTTACATGTATTTAACGTTTATTTTTACCCTTTTTTAAATAAAACTTTTATTGAGATCCTTCGTTATCCACATATATTTTACGATGTTTTACGATGTCTTTTTTATCTCTTGTATTTTAAGTTCAGTTTTATTTTTCAATGGTTTATTTTTACTTATTCATCCTTTTAATCTCTATTTTACAGTGAGAGAAAGTAACTTATTTTATTATTTTTATTAACGAATCGCAGCAGACTGTTTTACGTATTTTTTATGATAATTGTAATTTTCTTATTGCTTCTGCTAATTGTTTTGATGATTTTATTTATGGTTTTATCTTTTGTAAGTTTTCTGTTATTGTAATATTTCCTTTTTTATTATTTCAATATTTTTTGTGCTACGTCCTCGTGAGTTGATGTAACCCCCTGTTTTTTGTTTAATAAATGAAATGGATACTGTGACTGTGTTGTGACTACCCTTTGGATTTACCTTTACCTGGATTTACACCGTGGCTGCTGAAACAAGGTTGTACTGCCCCTTTTTACTTGCCTAGGTGTATCTATGCTGGACGTGTTTTATTATCTTACATAACCTTTTACTGTGAACCATGTGTGCTTTGTCTTTTACTTTTTACTTATTCTGAATTTTACTTACTTTTATCTTGTACTTTTACTTGTTTCTTTTATATGCTTTACCCTTTAACTCGTCTTTTACTTAAGCTTTTACTTCGGCTTTTTACGACTTTTCTGTCTGTTTTTTACGATCCTTTACTCTTTTCATCATTTTAGCTTTTATGTATTTTAACTTAGATGTTCGTTTTTATTTCTTATTGATTTAAGCCCTTCTGGCGTATTTTTAGTAATTCTTAAGCCCTTCTGGCACTTGTCTTTTTTTACGAATTAACTTGTTTTACCATGTATCTTCGTATTGGTCACGCTCCTGGTAGGGGTGCATCTCCGGGGATAGTTGGCTTGTGAAGTCGTGTGGGTTCTAAACCTTCAGCTTGGTCCCCTCACCCCCTTTTTCGAGGAACGAACGGGGCCCCCTCATTTTCCTTGGCCTCTAAGCCTGAAGTCTCCCGCCTCACGGGTGGCCTCATTTTGGGTTCCTCGCTCACATAACCTTACACCAGGATTCACACTGTTAATGGAGATAATTTGAAGTGGCATAACCCCATCCTTGAGAAGGATGAGGTGAAGGCGATACTGGCGGCCATGAAGGAACGTGCTGCCTTCATGGCAGAGCCCATCGCGCATGTAGTCAATGCATTTTACGCTTGAATAGGAGTTGGCTGTGCTCATCTAATACAGTCTGTTGACGCTGTCAAGAGGACGCTGGGGCGAATGCGGCTGTCGTTACCCGGGGCGACCTTCGCGATTTGTGTGAAGATTGACCCATAGGTGAGGATGAAATGCTGATCAGATCATAGCATTTCATCCCCACCATTGTCTATAAAGTAGCATGATTTATACCATCGACAGTATAGATGTGATGAGGCTTCAATACAAAAGATTTTTTTTTTTTTTTTTACGGAGATGAAACTTGACATAAAATTACGAATTTAAAATGGACTTTCATTAAATGGATATTTTCACGCCTTGTATAAAGGAGAAAACATCTAACTAAATAAAGGATGCAGATGGACATTGTAGGTAACCTGCATGGAACAGCCTTTTACAATTTGCCTGCTCTCTTCTCGCTCATGACTGCAGTCATCATTCCCAGCCAAGGTCGAACTCTAACGAGCAGAGCGCGAACGAGAGAAGAGGTGGTTATGCACTAGCAATTATAAAGGGACCGCGCGCTTCCAGCCGATGAATGGAACTAAAATAAATAGATGCACGTGGGTGAGAGAACTATGAGAAATAATAAAATCAATGAAAATGAAAGGGAAACGTTACAGAGTTTGAAATAAGGCTATGCAGATGTAAAAAAAATAAATATTTAAAGAGTGAAAAAGTTTTAGTTTGTGTTTGTATATATATATATATATATATATATATATATATATATATATACAATATATATATATATATATATATATATATATACAACTTAGTATTCACAGACGAATGAATTGTATATCTGACTTATCTCTAAGATGATTCTTATTCTATTAGGATACATTTTTTTTTTTTTTTTTTTGGGGGGGGGGTTACATGTGCGTGTCTGTACGAATGAAAAAAGTATGAAATAACCGAAAAGGGTTTACCAGTAGTAAGTGTAGCCACCCACACTGATCGTGCCGCTGCCAGGTCTTCTCAACTCTGAGAGGGCAGCCACCTCAACTCCCAACTGCTCCAATTCTCTCGTTAGCAGAAGTAAACCGCTTGTCCTGCCGCAAGGACCGGATGTTCCAACCTCTGCCACTCCTGCCGACGCTGTCCCAAATAAAGGGGGTTGGCAGGCTGTGGGACGCAACTTCCGCCTTTGGGGTTCCTATGGGCTTTGCCCGACGGGCCTCATGGCGAGTTGGCTCCTGCCAGGGTGCAGGCGGGAGGAGGGGAGGAGGGCTGGCAAGACCCATTAACCCCAAGATGGCTGAGGAGTTGGTACGGGGCCAGGGCGTGTCCACAAGCTGGTGAACCATGGCTCTGTACCTCTGGGCCTCCTGCTGTTCCGAGATCCCCCATAGTTTAGCCTGGGACAGCAAGGTGCCCAGTTTCCATGAGTAGCCACAAGGAGGCACTGCAGAAGTCTCGATGACGAGAGGCTATGAACTGGCAGAGGAGGCTTTATACTGCTCTTACAAACAAACATATAAGAAAACAAGCAAATTAATTAGTTATACTTACATCAAAGAATAACATATTAATCATACATAGAAACATTATATATGTTCATAACTATTAAATACATAACATTTAAAATAAGGAAATTTAGTATCACAACAACATCAAATCATAGGTAATTATATCAACTACATCAAGTCCACCTACTGGTTCCCCATTTTCGTGAGTCTTATACTCACCAAATGGCCAATGAACCTTATGTTCGTTGCCTGGACTATGAGAAGCTTTCTACAGTTAAACGTAATATTCGACAAAAACAATCTTATACTCATTTATAAACAGCGAACCGTATGCTCTCTGTCCTGTCTTTCTTCATGGAGCTTGCCTCCACGTCTCCCCTCAGTTGGACACGAGTTTAAATAATACATTTTTTGACATGATATTAACTGTGACTTAAATAAAATTAAATGGATGTATAATGAGGGTAAGGATAAATAATGGAGTAAAGAGGTGAAGAAATCGAAGGGGGGGGGAGAAGGTAAAGTGCTTGAAATTTAAAGAAGTTAGAGGTTAGAAAAGTGGGGGGGGCGAAAACCCCTTGCATGGTTAAAGCGTTTTATATTTCCCCTTCATGTTGGATTTTTCTAGGGAGAGGGATAAGCAGTTAATCGAAATTCTGTGTCTAACTGTTGTGCTGGCGAAAATATGTGAACAATGATTATATTTTGAGTTAAAGTAAACACCTTTTTAAAATAAATATATAATCATATATATTTTTTTTTGTTTACTTTAATTTTTATTTCTTTTTTTACGTTTTTATTTTTTTATCGATTTTTTTATAATAACTAGATTGATTAAAAGAGAGGGGTGTAATTGAAAATTTTTAGTTATTCAATTTTTATTCATTCATTTTTTTTAGAGAGTAACGAGGAACAATGATTAACTAAACTTATTAACTAAAATGAATGCAAGTAATTAACAATTAAGAAAAGGAACAAGAACAAAACAACCAAACAAAAATCATGGTAAAAGAAATATGGTGATTACATTAAAAAAAAGGAACAAGAACAGAACAAAACAACCAAACAAAGGGAAAGGTTATAGAGTATAAAGGGTGTAGAAGAGCATAAGAACAAATAGAATTACATATATATTTTTTTTTTCTCCCTTTTTCCGTAGAACATCTCCATCCTGCTCGTCCTCTGACTCGCGTGTCTGCCTTATGCAATTGCATGAGCCCCACCCCCATAATCACAGGCAATCGAGTTAGAGTCCGTAGCAAGTATGTAAGATGTTTCCGTCCTTGGATTTTTTTTTTTTTTTTTTTTTTTTTTTCCCAAATACATATCGGTATTTTCAGGTGGTTGTACATCATCGCTTCGTGAATGCTATATAATATCTCTGGCCAATGTAGTCGATTACCGACGTAATTTTTTTACGCTAACCTCGGAAGCCCGAGAAGCCTGTATGAAATACATAGTATAAGAAAAAAGAGAAAAGTGTTAAAAACTACTTAATCACATTTTAGTCGCAAAAAATATTTTGCCGTAATTGTAACAAAAAAAAAATTTTGGCAGGCCATGCCCCTCCCAGAATACGATACTGCACATAGCATGTATGAACATGCCACCCGGCAGATAGTCCAGGGATGCCATGGCATGTACGTACATGGCACCCGTCGGCAGAGGGATTATATATATATATAATTTTATATAATATATATATATATATATATATATATATATATATATGTCTGTGTTGTTTTGTGTGTGTGTGTGTGTGTGTGTGTGTGTGTGTGTGTGTGTGTGTATATACATATAATATATTTTATATATATTATATATTTTATATATTTTTATATATATTATATATTATTAATTATTATTACAAATATTTCATGTATTAATTATAATATATATTTATATCTATTATTATATATATATATAT
>NW_023651050.1:2500-5761 GCF_015228065.2 Penaeus monodon
TTATTATGTATGCATGTATATATACCATACATATATAAATATAGTATATTAGGATATATATATGTATATATATGTATATATATAATATACATATATATTATATATATATATATATATTATATTATAAAATATATATATATATATGTGTGGTATGCCTGTGTGTGTGTGTGTGTGTACATATACATACATAATATAAAATATAATATATTATATTATATATATATAATATATATATTATATATATTATATTATGACCCTAATACCACCACATACACACAAACACACCCCACACATACACACACCATATATAATATATATGTTAGATAACATATATATAATATGTGTGTGTATGGTGTGTGTGTTTGGTGTATGTGTGTCTGTACGTCAATATATATAATAATTTTATAATATATATCTATAAATAATATATTATATATATATTTATATATATGTATGTATATGTACACACACACACACACACATGCATACACACATATATATGATATATAATATAGATTTTATATAGAATATATATATATATAGATATAGAGATAGATATAAAAATAGATACATATTTTAAAACATAAAATTTTATACAATAATACATATATTATATATGTATATGTATATATACATGCATACATATATATATACAATATTATATATATATATATATTTTATTAATATATAATATATAAAATATATATATGTGTGTATGTGGTGTGTGTGTGGTTGTGTGTGTGTTTTTGGTGTGTGTGTGTGTGGTGGTTGTGTTGGGGTGTGTGTGTGTGTGGTTGTGTGTTTGTGTGTGTGTGGGTATATGTGTGTGTGTGTGAGTATGTGTGTGGTGGTGTGTGTGTGGGGTTGGTGTGTGATATGTATGTATGCATGTATGTATATATAATTAAATATATATAACATAAGTATATATATATATAATATATATATATTAATTATAAAATAAAATATATATATATATATATATATATATGCGGTGTTTTTAAAATTATATAATATATATATAGATATATATATAATTATAATATATAGATATATATATATACCTGTAGTATATATACTACACACACACAAACACTAACGTATAAACACAAAACACACACAAAACACACATATCTATCTATCTATCTTTTCCTATATTTTATGTATATATACATATATATATATATAGTGTGTGTATTTTGGTGTGTGTTTGTGTGTATGTTGGTCTGTACGTCATATATGAAATTATTTTATATTTTAAAATATGAATATAGTATATATATAATATATAAAATATATTATATATATGTATGTATATGTACACACACACCCACACACACATGCACACACAGATATATAATATAATATATATATAGATAAAATATTATATATATGTATATATATATAAACAATATATAAAGATAAAACATTTTATACTTTATATTATATATGTATATGATATATACATACTTTACATATAATATACATATATATATAATATATAATATATATATATATATATATATACATTTTATGTGTGTGTTGTGTGTGTGTGTTTTGTATGTGTGTGGGTGTTGTGTGTATACATACACACACACAAAAAATATAATAATCACATCAAGGGGTAACGCCGTCAGGGGCGCATGGCCGCATCATCCTTCGCTTCCAGCCACGAGGACCCCTCGTTTCGAGTCTCCAGGCAGGCACACGGCCCATCTCTAATCCTCGCGACAGGTCTCGTCGAGTGCCCAAGCCATGATCTCCTAGGTCGTCCACAGGTCTCCTCCACCCAGGTTGTCTCGCAGGGAGACAATTTGATGGACAGGGCCGTACATAGGGAAGCGAGCTAGGTGACCCTATAGCCTGAGTTGGCGATCCCGGATTATGCAAGTAGAAGGTCCCATGCCAGTCTTACGGTGTAACCGCCGGTTGGACACGCGGTCCTGCCAACTGTACCATGATCGGCGAAGGGACTTGTTACAAAAGGCATCAAGGCGAGACTCCAAGACACGGATAGCGTCCAGATTCGCTTCTATAGAGCAAAACTGGCAGTATGAAAGCCTTTGAAGACACGCAGCTTGGTTTCCTTTGCATAGGTACCGACATCTCCAAACGCTCTTTTCATCGAGTTCATGGCCCTCTTGCCAGACCAACCGTTCTAATACTCTGGTCTGACAACCCAAGATATGGACTACGCTGCCAAGTATGTAAAAAATTTTTGTAACTATATATAATAAAAAATAATATATATATCTATATATATATAAGATAAAATATATACAATATACACACCACACACACAACACACATAGTAGATATATAATATATATATATATGGTACAGATACACACAGAAACACACACACACACACAGACATAAGTATATATATAATATATATATATATATATTATATAATATAATAATATACTATGTCTTGTGTGTGTGGTGTTTCTGTGTGTATATGTACACACACATGCATGTATGATGTATACATGCATGTATGTGTAGTATATTTTAATATAATATATATATAATATTTTATATTATATATACACACACAGCATGTATACATACATACACACACACATACACACATACTACACACACCTACACACATACTACACACACACACACACACACACACACACACACAAACACACACACAATAAATAAAATATATTATAATATATAATGGGGTGGGGTGTGGTGTGTGTGTGTGTGTGTGTGGGGGTGGGGGGTGTGGTGTGTGTAGTGTGTGTGGGGTTGTGGGTAGTGTGTGACTGTGAGTCACACTATATATAGGTATGCATATATTTACAATATAAAACATAATATATATATTACATTTATACATATATAATATATAATATATATAGATAAAATATAATTGTGGTGGGGGTGGGGGTTGTGTGTGTTGGTGTGTGTGTGGGGGTGTTGTTGGTGGTTTGGGTGTGTGTGTGGGTGTGGCATTGTGTGTGGGTGTATGCATGTATAATGTATATAGTATAATAGATATATATAATAATAATATATACAATACAAGAAAGATGAAGAGAATATATGATATATAGAAAAAGAAGATAGAAGTATGATATATATATATACAATATATATATATATAATAATATAAGTATATATATAAACGATGGTAACATACAACACCACACAACAAACACGGACGCATAACACACACACACACACAAAACACACACATCCTCTATCTATCTATCAATTCATTACATCATGAACGATCTATATAGA
>NW_023651052.1:0-5761 GCF_015228065.2 Penaeus monodon
AAAATTCCCATTTACAGGAGTTGATTAAAAGAACTCAAAACAACAATTTAATCTCTAATACTCCTAACAAAAACAATTTAAAAATGTAAACAAAAAAAGACAAAATACCAAGAAGAGAAGAAGAGAGGAGGCTGAGCCGAGGTGTTCACCCAGGCAAAGGCAACAAAGGAACTGGGAACATGGCCCTCCATACCCAGAGCACAGAAATCCTATGTAGACTTTGAAAAGTTACATCACTTATCCAGGATTTCCATAGACTTTTATTTTAGTTTTTTATTTTTAAATCATAGAGGTTATGGTCTTAAAACCTCTTAAGACTAGTAACCAGGATTTAAGTTCTGATATGGGTTTTCCAGTCCCCTCTCTTGACCGATTTTTTACCGACTTAGTTCGATGTATTTACCATTTACTTTTTACACACAATGGTAATGAGAAACATCTTTTCTTCCTTTTTTGGTATGTTTTGAATGGTATTTTAACACCGAAGTTACTGAGAAACAAGCAAGGTTTGACTGTTTAATATTTTTTACAAATTTGTACAAAAGGTCTAAGTATTTTTTAGTGTTTAGTTACCCCTGCCTTACATTTTCTCTGGCTTACTGGTAACTTCTCAGTTTTCTTTGATGGTAAGTAGTAAGTCCCAACCTAGTCCTCAGTCCTGCGACATTACCCTCCCCTCTGCCTTTTACTTAAACTTTATGATTTTTAAACTGTGTTTTTCTTTCAGGATCCAGGCAGTTGAGACAGGATTACTCCAAGTAGAGAACCTAACCCACCCATCCTGACCATTAGTAGCCCTCCAAAGGGTTCCTGCCAGGATCCCCCCTTTGTTATTTTCTTATGTCCTGTGAAGAGGAGATGAGACTTCTACTTTGCATGTTGCATAGTCACCTCACACACGATGAGAGGAAGCTTCAAGGAGGCAGGCAGGGTACTCAGGAGTGGGAGCCCTTCCCCCGGCGCCCCCCCCCCCCCCCGCCATGACCGGAAGGACCTCGGAAGTCGGTCACCTTTACCGTGTGACTCCTCTGGAGTCTTTGTTCCCTTGTATATATTGTATCTTTTGGAATAAAGACTTCAGTTAACCTCTTTCACAGCACCTGATGAAGCCTCTGGCTGAAAGCGCTAGTGCTTAGAGTTAACTGTTAATTTTAAGGATTACATGGTAGTTTCTCTCCTCTATCCTTGAATTAACTTATTATATTGTCTTGGCCCGCCCAGCAAGACATATATTTACCAAACAAAAAAGCCCTGTATTTTGCACATGACTAGTCCTTGTAAGACTCTTGAAAAACGATTTTGATACCAGTCTCTGCCTGACCAGCAAGACTTTCTTTGAAAGACCGAGTTTGTACTAGTTCTTTGCCTGCCCAGCAAGACTTGTGTTTGTGTTTGAGAGCTAGATACCAGTCCTTGCCTGCCAGCAAGACAAAAAATTTGTTTTCCTAATGTATCACATGATTACTCCTTTTAAGGATTTGTTGTCTTAGCCAGCCCAGCAAGACAAAAGTAGCAATTGAGCAGTCCTTATAAGGATTATATGAAGTATATGAAACAAAGCTGACCAGGTACACACAAAGTCTTTTTAAAATTATATATACATGAGAATATCTTAACTGATCTCCTCTTTCTATTTTTTCAGGTGCCATTAGACTTCTGCTGGAGTTTCCTGCAGTGTGTTAATTTGTCCTCGGAGATTTCCCTCTGGCCTCAAAAGTGGACTGCATACACACCCCTGGAAAACAGCAGTTGTTATTTCTTTGGCACAGATATTGTAAACTGTATAATAAACAGAGCTTTGTAATATATGGTTTGGATAAAGGAATAAAGAGAGAAACAAGGTGATATATGCAATTTTAATTACTCAGAAAATAAGAAAAGGAAACTAAAAGACTGAGAAATTAAATATATTTATAGAAAGATGCCTATGAACAGAGCAAACACTAAAATAAGGAAGAACACTAAAGGACCAGTAGAGGAGGGTATTATAGATGAAATGGTCTCAACTTGGGAAGTAGCTTAGACCCTGTCTTCCAACAAGCAATAGGAAATACAAATATAAAAACAGTTGTTGAACAACCCCTTAGCCCTGAGAGGAGGATGGAACCAACCGCAGGCTAGGGCAAACACAAGCCCAGCAGTCCAAGCATCCCCCTTGGCACCCTATTACTAGGTGGAGAAGTACAGCCACGCTTCCCTGAAGACCCTTTCAGAGATGAAATCCACAATTTACAAGACCACCCCCCCGTATCTACACAAGATGAACAAACAGAAATAAAAGATATGGCAAAATTATATAAGAGGAAACAGTAAAGCAAGCTATAGTAAAATACCTAGACAGATGTGAATTGAAGGGAGTCACAGATAGATTTGAACTGATGTTGCAGAACATAGACAGTAGGATGAGGGACCTACCACCCATGTGGGTAATTGAGATGGGAGAGTTGATCTTGCAAGGAGCAGCAAGAAGATGGCAAGGCCTAATGGCAGCAGCAATTAGGGCAAGCACAGTAGAAGTGAGGAGGAGAATAATAGAAGAGAAAATAGACTGAAAAGAAAATACCCTCACTCCTATAGAAAAAATCTGCCATGATGCTTATACCAGAGCTAAGCTTGCCGCTAAAAAATTGACAAGCTACAACCCCCCAGAAGTAAATTCTATCTGTTACAAGAAGGGACCCCCCTCATACAGTATATGATGAAAGAACAAATATGGAAATGACAGGGGAAGAAAGAGACATGGTTCTGAAATGCATGAGAGACATAGGCATAAACTCTCATCCAGAAGAACCCGAACCCCTGGAAGATGAACAGAAAGAAACAGAAAATGAAAACACAGAACCAGATCAGTTAAATAGAGAACAAGAAAATGAGAAAGAACAAAAAGAACAAGACAAAGAATCAGAACATAACCAAACAGAAACTGACAGGAGAATGTAATAGAACAAAACATTGAAGCATGCTTCCCACCTCCAACCTCCTAGTAATGAAACAGAGGAGACACCTCAAGCAGAAAGGAAGCCTCGGAGGAAAGAGATAATCATATTGACCTACCCCAAGGGAGAGGACAGTACACAGATCTCCCTCCCAATGAACAAATACCATAAGGAGCCCCAGGCACCCTTGAATTATTCCTGCCAACTCACCTTCCCCTCCTTGTCCTTCAGGACTTATAGAAAAGGGAAGAAGCTTGTAATAAGCTCTTGGAAAGGTAGTAGGAGCAATAGGCCAGTTGGAAAAGGTCATTGCCAATCTCAATGATAAGATCATAGAGAAAGATACAAACAAAACTGAACACAAAGAACAATAAACCAAGAAACAGAGCAAAACATAGAGAATGAAGAGGCTCCACAAATACAAAAGAAAAAGAAAAACCCTGAGACATGGATGTCTTTGAAAAGCTATGCTAAGAGGAAAACAGAGGAGGAAAGGAGAAAAATAAGAAACAGCCAAAAAACGGACAGAAACAGAAAAAACAAAAAATGCAATACAACAGAACACAAAGGGGCCCAAACAGGTGGAACACACGCCCAGAAACAGAAAGAGCAAAGATTGCCAGGCAGCACCCACCCACACGGGTACCCACCCACAAGATGAGGAAAACCCATCTAACCCTTACCCCAAAGAGCAAAGAAAACCCCAAGTCTCACACCAGAGAAGGTGGCAACCTCACTACCCAAACCACCCACAGAACTGGAGAGAAGCTCCACAAGAGCAAGAAAAGATACAAACAAAGTCCGCTACCACAAAAATTATCAACACAAAGGTTCCATGGGCAGAACCCACACTGGATAAGCCACCCTCAACCATGGAGGCCACCTCCAGGCATGGAAGATTTCCTCAAAGAGGAATTACCAGTGGGCCCAAGGGCCAGCAGGAGGAAGACAGTGGCAAGAAGGAGGGTACGGCAGATGGGGATGGAATTAATAGTATCTGAAGTACCCATGACCAAACCCAACTCTCTGTGCTCAGCAAGGGAAGATCTTTTGTACCTGGCCCTCCCCCAAAGAAAGCCTTTTGGAGAACCTAGGAAGCTCTATGAATAGATTAAAGAGCAAATAAACAAAAGATTTGCAGATTCCCTCTTGCCAGGCCAAGTAAATGATGAATCACTTAACAAAAAGAGGAGAAATATGCCTAAACAACTCCCGTTGAAACAGAGAGAGAGCATTCCTACCAAAAAACTTCCAGGTTTAGAAACAATGATCCATTGTGAAACAAAAGAAGTAGGAGAAAAAATCTTAAAGGCAGCCTCCCAAACATGAGCAAACAAGAAAGAGAGGCCTTAAAGACCTAGCTCAAAACCCAGACCTAGTCATTAAAAAAGCAGACAAGGATGGGGCTTTAGTGGTTCTGAAAAAAGAAAGCTATATAGCAATGGGTGAAGCAATTATCAGATACAGAAACATACATCCCATTAAATAATCCAGATGAAGCCCTTCAAGTCATAAAAAGACAAAGCAAGATCCTAGTAAACCGTTTCTATACCTTGGATAACTCAGGAAAAGATGGAGGAAACAGAAGGAGTTTTTTGGCAGGCCAAAGAGATGCACTACTGGAGCATGAACCAATAATCCCACACTTGGTATATATTACCAAAAACCACAAGAAAAAGACCCAGATACAGGCCTATGGCCAGGGAGACCAGTTGCTCAGTGGATGTAATGCTCCTACCAGACCAGTAGCAGATTGCTAACAACGTATCTCACTCCTCTGCTGGACCTCCTTCCAGAGAGATTGCAAGATACACAGCCTTTTTAAAGAAAATAGCCACATTACCAAGGTTTCCCATCAGGCTCTATTATCTTCTCTTTTGATATAGTGTCATTGTAAACCCCCCCCCTTCCACGGAGGAAGCATCTTGGTTTTGGGAAAATTTCTATGAAAGGAATTTGCATATGTCAAAAGGAAAGGCTAAGAACGATTTAATACATAGCCCCAACCCCCTTTTAATAAAAAGGGAAAAGTCATGTCTTACAAGGCACACTGCTAAGATTCAAAAACCAAATTTTTATTCAAGGCAAAGGAACACAATTGGAGCTTCAGTCTCATGGCTAGCTGAAAAACTTTGTACATGCTACATAGAAAAAAGAAAAACGAATTTAGATAAGCACCCGCATTTTTTTTTTAGATATATTGATGTATTTTTGGAATTTTTTTCGGCAAGAGGCGACTCTTTGGGAAAACCACCCAAAAGTTAAATAATATCACCCCAAATTAATTTCACGAGAATCAGCAAAAAGGGTTGCCCCCAGACACTATGGTGTATTTTATGAGAAGGAAAAGTGCAAACCTCGGTTACCATAAACCACAAAACACACCATACCCGCATTTTCCAATCATGCCATCCCCCCCAAACCTCAAAAATCTTTACCCTTTCTCCCCAGGCACGAGAATTTAAAAAAATAGTAAATGGCCACAAAAACTAAAGAACTTTAAAGACATGGTCAGTTTCTTCAAAAAAAGGATACTGCAGAGAAAAACCCAGGATCTGCTTTTAAAAAGATTAAAAGAGGCCACAGGAAAAAACTTAGAAAGAAAACTAAGACCAACAAAACCGCCTAATTTTTCCCATGCTATACCCCCCCCCTTGAAAGGGGTCCTAAAATACTCTCTAAAAAAAAAAGGGAGGGGGGGAATGAAAAAGAGAAGGGAAACCCCATGGGAAAAGAAATTTATTTTTAGTTGGGGAAAAAAATAAACAATAAAAAAAAATTTTAATTAAAAAAAATAAATAAAAAAAAAAAAAACATTTGAAAAA
>NW_023651055.1:2500-5759 GCF_015228065.2 Penaeus monodon
ACCCGCCCGACCTCCCCGATCGCCCCTGCACATCACCCAACCGTCTTCGGACCGCTCTCCCGCCCCGGCCCCCCTCACCTGCCGCGGCCATAACTAGTTTCCCCGCACACCTGTTTACCCTGAGTCACTTGCTGCAGGTGTCGTGAAGGTCCGGTGGGCAATTTTAGATTGATCCAACTGTGCTTTCTATTTTCAAACTTTTTTTTTTTTTTCATTTCCCATTTTTTCGATCTATGGTTTGTTGTTTATAAAACGCGTGTGATTTTTCGCATTCAGACAGTAACTGAATTGCACAAAATTATGTGTGTTTCCATTCAAGCTTTGCCGGTTTGTCTTTTTCAGCGACGTCGCGGTAAGATAGACGTTCTCAGGCGTATCACCTCTCGCCAGTTGTGTAACCGTCTCGTACAAAGAAAGTGTGTTGTTTTTCTTATGTGTGTCTAACCATGTACGAGACAGAGATGGACAGGTGGTAGAAGATCCTCTCTTTGACTGCTATAGGTATTTAGCATGACGTAGTGGCTAACCAGGGAAAGTCCGTGGTAGTTTGGTTCCGTTGTTTGCTTATTTGGCGTTGTAAATAGCGGGAAGCTGGCGGCGTCCTTAGGAAACGGAATAACTGGGATAGCGAGCTGTCGCGAGGAAGACGAGAGCATGATGTGAGTCCAGTTTTGACCCGCCTTGGGTTAAGGCGAGGTCGCTTGATCCTCTCCACCAATGGGCGTTTGCCTTTTAGGCTAGGTCTACTTTTCACCAATGAGCTGTCACCACAGGAAACTGAAGACGCATGGCCAACGCGCGCCATGTTAATAGATTGCACGGCTAGAACCTTGGCAATACACAGTACAAGAATGGCTTATTGTACCTCCTATATCGTTTTCCTGGTAAAAGCAGGGGAACTAGCAGTCAGTTTTAAGTATCATTCCTTGATAACACAACCCAAGAGAAATTCACAGGTAATTACATGTAGAGAGAACTGGGCGACTGCAATGGATCTATGTTTTCATACTTGCTCGTATCCTTATATGCGAGCACGTTAATCTTACGAACATTTATTCATTCTATTTAATCAATTTGTACATTTAGGAAAGATAGTTTAAACAAAATTGATAGACTATCAAATAAGGTAAAGAAACTTTGAAAAAAGATTTCATTGTATGTATGTACTTCCAGGTGTCATGTCTGATCTAGAAAATAGTTATTAGATTAGATTACTTTTATTTTTTGCTACTGATGAGTGATAATTAGTTTTGATATATGTATACAAGACATGTGTCGAAAGAAGCA
The DNA here is from genome assembly GCF_015228065.2 of Penaeus monodon. Taxonomy (NCBI): domain Eukaryota; kingdom Metazoa; phylum Arthropoda; class Malacostraca; order Decapoda; family Penaeidae; genus Penaeus; species Penaeus monodon. The sequence goes on from NW_023651055.1 coordinate 3,788, forward strand.
TTTCATGTTGTCAAGCGCCGTCCCTGTGCTTGCAGGAACAAAATTCAGTTGGAGTAACTACAATATATATTCAAGAGGATAGTTATGTAAAGAAAAACAACAAACGCAATGGGTTTATTTACAGTGTCACTGAGAAAATATATCACGTTGCCCTTGAATAGATAACAATGGTTCAGCGAAAACATTTGCGCGTGAATCAAAGATCAGTGAGTTACGCCAGCTATCACAAACACTTGCGTTGGTGGTGTGTGTGGGGGGGGGGGGTAAGGATGTTGTGAGTTTATATATCTATGTGATGTGAGCGTGTATTGAAATGAATTGACAGTTAGACAGGTAAGATGAAGAGAGTCAAAGAGAGAGAGAGAGAGAGAGAAGGAACGGGAGGAAGGGAATCATAATGTCTATGTAACAGCATAAATAGTCTCATGATCTCACAGAGAGATCTCCCGGGCCTTCTTTAGCCCCAGTTGCTGGACCTCGTCCTGTGATTCTTGGCTGATGTCGATACCCCATCTCTTGTACGTCAAAATCAGATCTGACCTATTCTCTTGCTCAGCACCCTGTAGACATAATCAAGTTGGTGCTGACTATCTGACGCTATGCGCTGAGCCTCCTCTTCTGATAGGGCACGAGTTGTTCGATTCAGCTGACGGAACATTTCCCACCCTGGCTCGGGAAAGGCATGCTTGATCTCCATCAGAACACAAGCTTCTGCCAGCAGTCAGCTTCCTCGAATTCATGCCTGCATCTACTGCCTTCGCCGCCCTCAGATAGTCGTTTTTGCTTCTTCAAACGGTTTCCTGTGTTTAGCTCTTCCTCTACAAACACTGAAAACAAGTTAACGGTAGATTCGCTGCCGTAGACGGTAGACCATAGGGTCCCTGTTGGTAGTTATGACCCATTCATGGCTGATGACCCAGTGGTGGGGTGTGTCGAGGGACGTTAGGTCATAGTATTGCCGATCAAACATCACTGGGAACCTGCGTGCGCGCTGCCACAGGAGATCTGAACGTCCTCGACCAGCCAGTATTTACCTCGGGGTTGCGGGTCTGTGTCTCCGAAGCCGCAGAGGTCATCCATCTTTTCCATGACGTGGTCATACCTCTGCAAAAGCTCCTGAGGTCGGTGATTTTTGCTGGCTGCTGTCGTAGGGACGACTAATACAAAGCGGCCACTTTCCAAAATAGAGTTGGGTGCATCCAGATACTTAGATCTATTCCATACTTTATTGGAAGTAGTGCCAAGCCTATAATACGGAGCTCTTATAACATTTTGCACGTCAACTGTGGTCACAAAATTGTCCCCTTCCTCGAACATAAAAATTAGGCTTCCACCAAACTGGCTTCTCAGTGAATTCATTCCAGGGAATGACTTCGAACACGTCAGTACGACTGGCATTCTTTGAACTTTCTCTGATCCGACACATTGGTCGAATGGAGATCAAGGCAGTCACAGTGTGCGCCGACACGCACTTTGATCTGATCTGCTTGTTCAGGTGGCAGGTCGTCAGGCAGAATAACCTGGAAGACCTCTCCAGGAACCACGTAGAGATCCGTAGCTTGCCAGTCTTGAGGAACGGTCATGCGTAGGTTCCTCGTCTGCCCGAGCGTCGAGAGATCCAGCTGGAGGGTTTTCTTCAGCCGGGGCGTCGCTGCGTCCACGGCACCGGGAAAAGTTTTCACGTCACGGGGTAAGGAAGTGGTTCGGTCACGGGGGTCAGTCTGTTGATTATTTCTCGCGCTGTCTCTTTCCTGTAGAGAGTCAGGCTGGATGGAGGGAATGGGTAGAGGCAATGGCCAATCGAGTCGCAAAGTTTCGAGAGCTTCCACCACCTCTGATTCTCCCGTCCTTTTTTGGCCACACGACGACTTTTGCCTTGGGATTTTCCACGGAAAATCTAAAAGCTGCGCCCCCTCGAGAAAATTCCCTTTCGTCAAACGTCAACTTCCCGGAAAGAGCCCCGTCCCCCTAG
>NW_023651056.1:2500-5758 GCF_015228065.2 Penaeus monodon
GTATATATATACATATATGTATATTTGTATGTATATATATGTATATTATATATATTGTATAAAAATTTTATACATATATATGTATAATTATGTATATTTCATTTATAGTATATATACAAAACATACCCTATGTATATATACATACAATAATGTATATATACATGTATAATGTATATACACACAATATATGTTATATAATATAAATAACATATATACGTATATATGATAATGTAACATATATACGTTATATATGTTATTTATATATATATACATTATAGGTGATATACATTTTACAATTTTACATATATTTATGTATATATACATACGTAGTATGAATAAATATAAAGCATAAACATAATTTACATATATATTTAATATTATACATATATTATATTTTAACAATATTACTACAAATATACATATTTTATATATACACTGTATATATATGTTTTTTTAATATTTATGTGTGTGTGTGTGGTTTTTTATATATATAAAATATAATGTATAATATATATATATATATAAAATAATATATATATATTATGTGTGTGGTGGTGTGTGTGTGTGTGTGTGGGTGTGAATGTTATATATATATATTTATAAAATAATATTAAAATTTTATTTTAATCTTTTCCCTTTAGCTTTATCATTATCTATCATCTACTACCTACCCACAACGCACACACCACCACACAACACACACACAACCAACTACACCAACAAAACACACAACAAACAACACACCACACCGACCCGCAAAATGCTATATATTTTTTATAAAAAATATATATTATATATATATATAATTTTATTTAAAAAATAATATAAAAAAAATATTTTTGTATAGATATATATAATTATATATTTATTTTATTATAAAATAAAAATAATATAGTATATATATATATATATAATTATAATTGTAAATATTTGTTGTGTGTGTGTGTGGTATTTGTTGTGTGTGTGTGTGGGGTTTTTGGGGTTTGTGGGTGTGTGTGTGGGGGAGGGTTTGTGGTATGTGTTATGTGTGTGGTTGTTAATTATATGGGTTTTTGTGTGTGTGTGTGTTTTTGTGTGGGTGTGTGTGTGTTGTGTGTGGGGTGTGTGTGTTGGTGTTTGTTGTGTGTGTTGTGTGGTGTGTGTTGTGTGGTGTAGTATAATATACACACACAACACCACCCCACACACCCCACACACACACACCTTATATATAAATATATATATATATATTATATATATATATATTATAATATGTGTGTGTGTGGTGTGTGTGTGTTTGGGGGTGTGGGTTGGTGTATACATATAATAAATTATATATATAAAAAATATTGTATTTTTTTATATTTACTTTACATATAATATAATATAATATATAAATTTTAATATATATATATATTTTATATATGAATTACATCATATGTTGTATTGATATATAATATATTAATTTTAATAATATGTTTTATTCATATATATGTATGTAAAATCAATACAAGTATGTAATTTTAAAATATTATGTATAATATGTACTTTATCATATTATATGTAATTACATAATTATACATAATATGGGATATAAATAACAAAATATACAATATTATATATATGTATTATACATATTATATTAATAATTATAGTTAATCATATATACAAAATTTTGTAGTATTAATAGATACTGTATATATATGTATATTACATATATACATAATATGTGCATATATATATAATATAATATATATATATATATATTATATAATATATGTATCTATGTTGTATACCTACTAATACATACATACTTTCTAAAATTTAATTTTTTATTATAAAATTAATTTTATATATATATATAGTATTATGTATGTTACCTAATAATACATACTCATACTACATATATATAAAAATTTTATATTATATATTTTAATATTTTAAAAATTTTATATATAGGCTATGGGAGTCCCCCTAATATTAAAAGATAAGAAGGGGGCGGAGTAAACCCCCGGGGAAAAAATTTCCCGGGGGCAGTTTGCTTCGTTGCGACCTTTTTGGAAATTCCTGCGACGTCACTAGTGTCAAACTGCACCGGTTTGGGTTCCATTGGATCCATCATTTTCGTGGAGAGAGGGAGCATGCTATATGGGCAACAGTTTCCCCCAAAGTAAAATCAGTAAGATCACCCCAAACGGGAGTGAGTACCACAAATTTCAGGTCGACATCGCTAAAAAGTGGCGTCGATATAATTGAATATATATATACAATAGTATATATATTAATTTTAAAATTTTAATAATATTATATATAAAATAAATTTAACAAGAAAAATTTAAAATACTAAAATTATATAATAAATATTTTTATATATATATATATAAAATAGTTTAATATATTATAAAATTATAAAATATTGATATATTTTAATAATATATATATTATATTATAATAATATATATATTTTATATATATATATATAAATTATATATGCACAGGTAAATACAGTATAATATAGATAGGACACACCAAGCCACATTCACACACACACCCCACACACACACACACACACAACACACACACACAAACAACACATACACATACCAACACATACACACACACACACACACATAATATATATTATATAATATATATATATATATTTTTTAATTATATTTTTGGTTGTGTATAATATACAAAAAAAAAATATTACCACACACACATAATAGTAATTAATATATATTAATATATATATATTAATATATAATATATATATATATTATATATATGGCCGTGGGGGCCGAGGGGTTTAGAGCATCGGACTCAAGATGTCACGGCGGTAATTGATTTTGAGGGTTCGAGCACGGCCAGCGCGTTGTTCCCGGGCAAGGGAACTTCCCCTCGATTGCCCCCTAAAAAAACACATATCGCCTTTAGAAGTCGAGCGCTGTGCGAGGGGGAAATCACCGCCGTGGCCAAACCCCGGTTTATTTGAAGGCTCCAATCAGGCAAGGGGGGGACTGCCCCTATATAAACCCCTCTGTAGCGAATTGAGAAGAGGCCTTGTCCTCAGTGGAAGAATGGTTTGAAAAAAAAAAAAAAAAAAAAAAAAAATATATATTTTTTAAAGCATTAAATACATGATATATATAAATTGGTTAAAAAACCCCCACACACAACCCAAAAACAAAAAAAAAAAAAAAAAAAAAAAAAAACACAAAAAACACCCAAAAACACAAAACGGGGGGGTTTTTTTGGTTTTTTTTTTTTTTATATATA
>NW_023651057.1:0-31915 GCF_015228065.2 Penaeus monodon
ATGATATTGATATAACGATATGAAAATCATGATAATAATGATGATAATACAGGATTGTGTCATATATAATAAAAAAGGTAAAGAAAAAAATCCCAAAGTCGAAAAGCGGCAAATATCTAGCGAATTGCTTTTGAGAGTAGACTCCAAAATGACGTTTTTTCCATTCATTTGATGATTCTGGCAATTATTAGGGTAATAATGATAATAATTACCAGAATTCTATTAATCATGACAATAATGATGATAAAAGTGAGAATAAAGAGAATTTGGATAACATTTGATGATTATTACTATTATTACTATTATCATTATTATTATCATTATTATCATTATTATTATTATTATTATTATTATTATTATTATTATTATTATTATTATTATTATTATTATTATTATTACTTTAATTATTAGTATTTTTGCCAAAAAATATATTATAACTGTAATAATAACAATAATAATAATAATAAGTATAATTATAATAATACTAATTGTTATAATATTGTTATTATATTATTATTTTATTATTATCATTATTATTTTTTTACTGGTCGTAAATTGTAAAAAATAATTATTATAAACAGTAATATTACAGTAATAACGGTATTAATAAAATAATGATATAAATAATGATTTTAAAAACGTTATTATTGTTTAATTATTATTGTTATTACCATTATTATTGTAGTTGTTATTAGTATAGATGTAAAAAATATATAGTATAACTGCAATAATAATGATAATAATTGCAATAATGGATGATCATAATTGCAATAATGATGATAATGATGATGATAAATGATTGTAATGATGATAAATGATGATGATAACGATAATAATGATGATAATCATGATAATAATGATGATAATAACAGGATTGTTTGTCCATATATAATAAAAAAAGGTAAAAGAAAAAACAAAAAATCCCAAAAGTCGAAAAGCGCAGAATCTAGCGAAATATAGCCTTTTGAGAGTAGACTCCAAAAATGAGTTTTTTCCATTCATTTGATGATTCTGGCAATATTTAGGGTAACTAATGATAATACTTAACCAGAATTCTATTCATCATGACAATAGTGATGATAAAAGTGAGAATAAAGAGAATTTTGGACAACATTTTATGATTATTAACTATTATTACTATTAATCATTAATTATTACATTATTCTCATTATTGTATATTATTATTTATATTCTATTATTATTATTATTATTATTAGTATTATTATTATTATTATTATTATTACTTTAAGTATAGTATTATGCCAAAAAATATATATAACTGTAATAATAAACAAAATAATAATAATAAGTATAAATTATAATAATACTAATTGTTATAATATGTTATTAATTATTATATGTTATGATATCATTATTATTATTTTTCTGTAGTATAATTGTAAAAAATAATATTATAAACAGTAATAATTACAGTGAATAACGATATTAATTAAAATACTGTCTAAATAATGATTATAAAAAACGTTATTATTGTTATTATTATGTTATACTGATTATTAGTGTAGTGGTGATTAGCTATAGATGTAAAAATATATATATAACTGCAATAATAATGATAAAATTGCAATAAGATGATAATAATTGCAAGAATGATGATAATGATGATGATAATGATTGAATAATGATGCTAATGATGATGATAACGCTAATAATGATGATAATCATGATAATAATGATGATTAATAACAGGAATTGTGTCCATAATATATAAAAAAAAAAGGTTAAAAGAAAAAAAATCCCCCAAAAGCGAAAAAGCGGGCAAAAATCTGCGAAAATATAGCTTGTGAGAGTAGAACTCCAAAATGACGTCTTTTACATTCATGTGAATGATTCTGGGCAATTATTAGGGTAATATGATAGTCATTACCAGAATTCTATTATCATGACAAATAGTGATGATAAAAAGTGAGAATAAAGAGAATTTGGATACCATTTGATGATTATTACTATTTATACTATTATCATATTATTATCATCTATTATCAGATTATTATTTATTATTATTTTATTTTATTATTATTATTATTATTATTTATTATTATTATTATTATTATATTATTACTTTAATTATTAGAATTATTTGCCAAAAAATATATTATAACTGTAGAAAATAACAATAATACTAATAATAAGATAATTTTATAATCCAATACTAATTTTATATATGTTATATTTATTATTGTTATTATTATCAGTATTATTATTTACTGGTAGATAATTGTAAAAATAATTAGTATAACATAATTAATTACAGTAATAACGATATTAATTAAAAAAATGATATAAATATGATTAATAAAAACGTTATATGTTATTATTATTGTTATTACTTTAGTATTGTAGTTGTTATTAGTAGAGATGTAAAAAATATAATTATAACTGCAATAATAATGATAATAATTGCATAAATGATGATAATAATTGCAATAAGGTGGATAATGATGATGATAATGATATATAAAGGATGATAATGATGATGATAAACGATAATAATGAGATAATCATGATAATAATGATGATAATAAACAGGAATTGTGTCATATATAAAAAAAAAAGGTAAACGAAAAAAATCCCAAAAAGTCGAAAAAGCGGCAAATCTAGCGAAATAAGCCTTTGAGAGTAGACTCCAAAATTGACCCGTTTTTTTCCATTCATTTGATGATTCTGGCAATTTATTAGGGTAATAATGATAATAATTACCAGAATTCTATTCATCATGACAATAGTGATGATAAGAGTGAGAAGAAAGAGAATTTGGATTAACATTTGAGATTATTACTATTATATATATCATTATTCTATCATTATTATCTTTTATCATTATTGTTATTATTAGTATTATTATTATTATTATTATGATATTATTATTAGTATTTTGATATTACTTTAATTATGAGTATTATTGCCAAAAAATCTTTATAACTGTAATAAAACAATAATAATAATACTAAGTCTAATTATAATAATACTAATTGTTATAACATTGTTATTAATATATTATTGTTATTATTATCATTATATATTTTTACTGGTAGTATAATTGTAAAAATAATTATTTATAACAGTTAATAATTACAGTAATAACGATATTAATTAAATATGATATAAATAATGATTATAAAACGTTATATTGTTATTATTATTGTTATTATATATTATGTAGTTGTTATTAGTATAGATGTAAACATTATATTATAACTGCAATAATAATGTATTAATTGCAATAATGATGATCTAATTGCAATTAATGATGATAATGATGATGATAATGATGTAATGATGATTAATGATGTGATAACCGATAATAATGATGATAATCATGATAATAATGATGCTAATAACAGGAATTGTGTCCATATATAATAAAAAAAAGGTAAAAGAAAAAAAATCCCAAAGTCGAAAAAGCGGCAAAACTCTAGCGAAATATAGTCCCTTTGAGAGTAGACTCCAAAATGACGTTTTTTTCCTTTCATTGATGATTCTGGCCTAATTAGGGTAATAATGAAATAATACCAGAATTTATCATCATGACAATAGTGATGATAAAAAGTGAGAATAAAGAGAATTTGGATAACATTTGATGATATTACTATATACGAGGTATCATTATATTTATCATTATTATCAGTATTATTGTAATTATTTATTATGATTGATGATTATTATTATTATTATTATTATTATTATTATTACTATTATTATTATTATTATTACTTTAAATTATTAGTATTATTGGCCAAACAATATATTATAACTGTAATAATAACAATAATAATAATAATAAAGTATAATTATAATAATACATAATTGTTATAATATTGTTATTAATAGTATTATTGTTATTATTATCATTCTTATTTATTTGTACTGGTAGTAAAATGTAAAAAAATATTCTAACAGTAATACTTAACAGTAATAAACGATATATTAATTAAAATAATGATATAAATAATGATTATAAAAAACGTTATTATGGTGATAGGATTGTACTCCTATTATTATTGTAGTGTTTATTATGTATAGATGTAAAAATATATATTATAACGCAATAATAATGATAATAATTGCAATATGATGATAATAATTGCAATAATGATGAGAATGATGATGTAATTGATGATAATGATGATAATGATGATGATACGATATAATGATGATAATCATGATAAGAATGATGATAATACAGGAATTGTTTTCCATATATATACAAAAAAGGTAAAAGAAAAAACAATCCCAAAAAAGTCGAAAAAGCGGCAAAAATCTAGCGAAATATTAGCCCTTTTGAGAGTAGACTCCCAAATGACGTTGTTTTTCCATTCATTGATGATTCTGGCAATTATTAGGGTAATAATGATAATAATACCGAAGTCTATTCATCATGAACAATAGTGATGATAAAAGTGAGCATAAAGGAGAATTTGGATAACATTTGATGATATTATATATTACTATATCTTATTTTTATCATTATTATCATGATATAGTATTATTATATTAGTCTTATTATTATTATTCATTATTATTATTATTATTATTATTATTATTATTATTATTACTTGAATTAATTAGTATATTGCAACAAATAATTATAACTGAATAATAACAATAATAATAATAATAAGTATAATTATAATATTACTAATTGGTTATAATATTGTTATAATATTATAATTGGTAGTATTATCATTATTGCTTAGTGTACTGGTAGTATAATTGTAAAATAATTTTATAACAGTAATAATACAGTAATAAACGATATTACACATTTAAAATAATGATTAAATAATGATTATAAAAAACGTTATTATTGTTATTATTATTTTATTACTATTAGTGATTGTAGTTGTTATAGTATAGATGAAAAATATATATTATAACTGCAAAAATAATGATATAAGTGCATAATGATGATAATAATTGCAAATAATGATGATAATGATGATGATAATGTGATAATGATGATCATGATGATGATAACGATAATAATGATGATAATCATGATATACTGATGATAATAACAGGATTGGGTCCATATATAAATAAAAAAGTAAAAGAAAAAAATCCCAAAAAGTCGAAAAAGCGGCAAAAATCTAGCGAAATATAGCCTTTTAGAGTAGACTCCAAAATGACGGTTTCCATTCATTGATGATTCTGGCACTATTAGGGTAATAATGCTAATAATTACCAGAATTCTATTCAATCAGACAATAGGGATGATAAAAGTGAGAATAAAGATATTGGATAACATTTGATGTATTATTCATATTATTACATTATCATTATTAGTATCCTTCTTCTCCTATTATTATTGATTATTATTATTATTATTATTATTATTATTTATTATTATTATTATTATTATTATTATTACTTTAATTATTAGTATTATGCCAAAAAAGTACTTATAAACTGTAATAATAACAATAATAATAATAATAAGTATAATTATATAATAATGTAATGGTTATCTATTGTTATTAAATTATTATTGTAATTATTATATTATTATTATTTTACTGGTAGTTATAATTGTAAAAATAATTATTATAACAGTAATAATTACATAATAACGAGAGTAATTAAAATAATGATATTAAATAATGATTATAAAAACGTTATTATTGTTATTATGATTGTTATTACTATTAGTATTGTAGTTGTTTTAGGATAGAGGTAAAACTAGATATTATACTGCAATAATAATGATAATAATTGCAATAATGTGATAATAATGCAAAATAATCGATGATAATGATGATGACAATGATGATAATGACCTAATGATGTGATAACGATATAATGATGATAATCATGATAATAATGATGATAAACAACAGGAATTATGTCCATAATAATAAAAAAAGGTAAAGAAAAAAAATCCCAAAAGTCGAAAAGCGGAAAATCTAGCGAATATAGCCTTTTGAGAGTAGACTCACAAATGACGTTTTGTTACATTCATTTGTGATTCTGGAATTAATTTAGGGTAATAATGCGATAAATAATTACCAGAATTATTCACATGACAAAGTGATGAAAAAGTTGAGAATAAAGAGAATTAGGATAAACTTTGATGATTATTACTATTATCTACTATTATCATTATTTATTATCAGTATATCATTATTATATTATTATTATATATTATTATTTTATTATTATTAGTATTATTATTATTATTATTATTATTATTACTTTAATTATTTAGTATTATTGCCAAAAAATTATTATAACTGTAATAATAACAATAATAATAATAATAAGTAGAATTATAATAATATAATTGTTATAATATGTTATTAATATTATTATTGTTATTATTACAGTATTACTATTTTTACTGGTATATAATTGTAAAAATACTTATTATAAAGTAATAATTACAGTAATAACGCTATTAATTAAAATAATGATATAAATAATGATGATAAAAACGTTATTATAGTTATTATATTGTTATTACCATTATTATTGTAGTTGTTATTAGTAATAGAGTAAAAATATATATTATAACTGCAATAAGAATGATAATAATGGCAATAATGATGATAATAATATGCAATAATGATGATAATGATGATGATAATGATGATAATGATGATAATGTGTGATAACGATATATAATGCTGAATAATCATGATAATAATGATGAAATAAAGGAATTGTGGCCATATATAATAAAAAAAGGTAAAGAAAAAAAATCCCAAAAGTCGAAAAAGCGGCAAAATCTAGCGAAATATAGCCTTTGAGCGGTAGACTCCAATAATGGACGTTTTGTTTTTTTTCCATTCATTTGATGATTCTGGCAATTATTAGGGTAAATAATGATAATAATTACCAGAATTCATTATATGACAATAGTGATGATAAAAGTGAGAATAAAGAGAATTTGGATAACATTTATTATTATTACTATTATTACTATTATCCTTAATATTATCATAGATAATTACTTTAGTATTATTATTATTATTATATTATTATTATATTATATTAGTATTATTATTCTTATTATTATATTATTATACTTACTTTAATTATTAGGTATTATTGCCAAAGAATATAGTTATAACTGTAATAATAACAATAATAATAATAATAAGTTAATTATAATATAATAATTGTTATAAGATTGTTATTAATATTATTTTGTTATTCTTATTCATTTATTATTTTTACTGGTAGGCATTCACTTTTTTTGTTTTTTTAAAAATAATTATATAACAGTAATATTACAGTAAAACGATATTAATAAAATAATGATCTAAATTAATGATTATACAAACGTAATTATGTTGATTATTATTGTTAGTACTATTATTAATTGTTAGTTGTATTAGTTCTAGATGTAAAAATATATATTATAACGTTGAATAATAATGATAATAATTGCAAAATGATGATAATCAATTGCAATAATGCTGATAATGGATGATGATAATGATGATAATGATGATAATGATGATGATAACGATAATATGATGATAATATGATAATAATGATGATAATAACAGGAATTGCTGTCCCATAATAATAAAACAGGTCAAAAGAAAAAAATCCCAAAAAGTCGAAAAAGCGGCAACAATCTAGCGAAATATAGACTTTTGAGATTAGACTCCAAAATGACGTTTTTTCCATTCATTGATGATGATTCTGGCACTATTAGGGTAATAATGATAATAATTACCCAATTCTATTCATTAATGACCAATAGTGATGATAAAAGTGAGAATAAAAGAGAATTTGGATTAACATGTGGATGATTTATTTACTATTATTACTATTATCATTATTATATCATTAGATCATATTATTATTATTATTATATTATGTATTATTATTATTGTTATTATTATTAGTAGTTATTATTTGTTATTAGTTATTATTATTACTTTTAATTATTAGTATTATTGCCAAAAAATATATTATAACTGTAATAATAACAATAATACTAATAATAAGGATAATTATAATAATATAATGTATAATATTGATTAATATTATTAATTGTTATCTATTAATCATTATTTATTATTTTTACTGGTAGTATTAATTGTAAAAATAATTATTATAACAGTAATAATTAAAGTAAATAACGATATTAATAAAATACTGATATAAATATGATTATAAAACGTTATTATTGTATTATTTATTGTTATTTTACTATTATTATTGTTAGTTGTTATTAGTATAGATCGTGTAAAAATATACATTATAACTGCAATAATAAATGATAATAATTGCAATAATGATGATAATAATTGCAATAATGATGATAATGATGATGATAATTGATGATTAATGATGATAGATGGATGATGATAAGGATATAATGATGATAATAATGATAAGAATGATGATATACAGGAATTGTGTCCCATATATATAAAAAAAAGGTTAAAAGAAAAAAAATCCCAAAGTCGAAAACAAGCGGCAAAATCTAGCGAAATATAGCCTTTTGAGAGTAGACCCAAAATGACGTTTTTCCATTCCTTTGATGATTCTGGCAAATTATTAGGGTACTAATGAGAATAATGACAGAATTCTATTTCATCATGACAATAGTGATGATAAACGTGAGAATAAAGGAGAATTTGGATAACATGTTGAGATTATACTATTATTATATTATCATTATTATGATAATATGTATCATTATTATTATTATTATACTTATATTATTATTTCTTTATTATTATTATTATTATTATTATTATTATTATTATTATTATTAGTATTCTTAATTATTAGTATTATTGCAAAAACTATATTATAAATGTAATAATAACAATAATAATAAATAATAAGTATAATGTATATAATACTATTGTTATAATATTGTTATTAATTTATTATTGTTTATTATATCATTATTATTATTTGAATGGTAGTATAATTGTATAAAAAAAATAATTATTATAACAGTAATAATTCAGTAATAACGATATTAATTAACATCATGATATAAATAATGATTATAAAAAACGTTATAAGTTATTATTATTGTTATTACTATTAATTATTGTATTTGTTATAGTATAGATGTAAAAATATAATTATAACTGCAATAATAATGATAATAATTGCCAAATAATGATGATAATAATTGCAATAAATGTGATTAATGATGATGATAATGATGATAATGAGGATTAATGATGATTGATAACGATAAGAATGATGGAAATAATGATAATAATGATGATAATAACAGGAATTGTGTCCATTACTATAATAAAAAAAGGTAAAAGAAAAAAAAATCCCAAAAGTCGAAAACGCGGAAAATCTAGCGAAAAATATAGCCTTTTGAGAGTAGACTCAAAATGACGTTTTTCATTCATTTGATGATTCGGCAATAAGGGTAATAATGATAATAATTACCAGAATTCTATTCATATGACATAGTGATGATAAAGTGAGAATAAAGAGAATTTGGATACATTTGATGATTATTACTCTATTACGATGACATGAGTTATTATCAATTATTATCATTATTCTTATATTATTTATTATTATTATATTATTATTATTATTATTATTATATTATTATTATTATATTATTATTACTTAATATAGTATATTGCCAAAAAAAAATATATTATTAACTGTAATAATAACAATAATAATAATATAAGTATAATTATAATAATACTAATTGTTATAATATTGTTTTAATATTATTATTGTTCGTCATTATCATTACTTATTATTTTAATGGTAGATAATTGTAAACATAATATTATAACAGTAATACTTACAGGAATACACGATATTTAATTAAAATAATGATATAAATAATGATTATAAAAACGATTATTTTTTATATTGTTATTTACTATTATTATTGTAGTGTTATTAGTATAGATGTAAAAAATATATATATAACTGCAATAATAATGATAATAATTGCAATAATGATGATAATAATTGCAATGAATGATGAATAATGATGATGATAATGATGATAATGATGATAATGATGATGATAAACGATAATAATGATGATACTCATGATAATAATGATGATAATACAGGAATTGTGTTCCATATATAATAAAAAAAAGGTAAAGAAAAAAAATCCCAAAAGTCGAAAAGCGGCAAAATCAGCTGGAAATATAGGCCTTTTGAGAGTGACCCAAAATGACGTGTTTTCCATTCATTTGATGATTCTGGCAATTATTAGGGTAATAATGATAATAATTACCAAGAATTCTATTCATCATGACAATAGCGATGATAAAAGGGAGAATAAAGAGAATTTGGATAACATTTGATGATTATTAAGTATTACTATTACATTATATATATTATTATCATATTATATATTATTAGTATTATTATTATTATTAGTAGTATTATTCTTATTATTATGTATTATTATTATTACTGTTAATTATTAGTATTATTGCCAAAAATATATTATAACTGTAATAATAACAATAATCATAATAATAAGTCATAATTATAATAAATAATGTTATAATAGTGGTATTAAACTATTATTGTTATTATGTATCATTATTATTATTTTTACTGGTAGTTAAATTGTAAAAATATATTATAACAGTAATAATACAGTAATAACGTATTAATTAAAATAAAGACTAAATAATGATTTTATTAAAAACGTTATTATTGTTATTATTATTGTGATTACTATTATATTGTAGTGTTATAGTATAGATGTTAAAAAATTATATATTATAACTGCAAAGTTAGTAATGATAATAAATTCAATAATGATGATAATAATTGCAATAATGATGATAATGATGTTGATAATGAGTAATGAGGTATAATGGATGATGATAACGATAATAATGATGATATCATGATATAATGATGTAATAACAGGAATTGTGTCCCATATATAATAAAAAAAAGGTAAAGAAAAAAATCCCAAAGTCGAAAAGCGGCAAAATCTAGCGAAATATAGCCTTTTGAGAGTAGACTCCAAAATGAAGTTTTTCCATTCATTTGATGAATTTTCTGGCAATTATTAGGTAATAATGATAATAATTACCAGAATTCTATCATCATGACAATAGTGATGAAAAAGTGAGAATAAAGAGAATTTGGATAACATTTTATGATTATTACTATTATTACTATATCATTTATTATTATCATTATTGATCATTATTATTATTATTATTATTATTATTATTATTATTATTATTATTATTATTATGTATTATTATATTATTATTATTATTAATTACTTTTAATATTGTATTATTGCCAAAAAATATATTATAAACTGGTAATAATAAACATAATAATAAATAATAAGTATAAGTTATAAAATACGAATGTTATAATATTGTTATTAATAATGATTATTGTTAGTATTATCATTATTATTATTTTTCACTGGTAGTATAATTGTAAAAATAATTATTTATAACAGTAATAATTACATAATAAAAAGATATTAATTAAAAAAGAATGAATATAAATTAAGGATAATAAAAAAACGTTATGATTGTTATATTGTGTATACTATTATTATTAGTAGTTGTTGTTCTATAGATGTAAAAATATTATTTATAACTGCTAATAAATTGCAATAATAATGATAATAATGGCAATAATGATGGATAATAATTGCAAAAATGTATTGATATGATGATGATAATGATGATAATGATGATAATGTGATGATAACGATAATAATGATGATAACATCATGATATAATGATGATAATAACACAGGAATTGTGTCCATATATAATAAAAAAAAAAGGTAAAAGAAAAAAAATCCTAAAAGTCGAAAAAAGCGCAAAAACTAGCGAAATATAGCCTTTTGAGGAGTAGACTCCAAATGACGTTTGTTCCATTACATTGATTGATTCTGGCAATATTAGGGTTAATATGATTAAATAATTACCAGAATTCTATTCATCAGACAACTAGTGATGATAAAAGTGAGGAATAAAGAGAATTTGGAAACATTGATGATTATTACTATTATTACTATTATCATTATTATTATAATTATTATCATTATTATTATATTATTATTTATTATTAGTATTATTATTTATTATTATATTACTATTATTATTATTATTATTTATAATTACTTTAATTATAGTAGTTATTGCCAAAAAATATATTATAACTGTTAATAATAACAATAATAATAATAAAATAAGTTATTAATTTGATAATACTAATTGTTATAATATGTTATAATATTATTATTGTTATTATTATCATTATTATTATTTTTACTGGTGTATCATTGTAAAAATAATTATATAACAGTAATAATAAAGTAATAACGAATTAATTAAAATATTGATATAAATAATGATTATAAAAACGTATATTGTTATATTATTGTTGTATTACTATTATTATTGTAGTTGTATTAGTAGATGTAAAAAAATATATAGTATAACTGCAAAATTGCAATAATAATGTAATAATTGACAATGATGAATAATAATGCAATAATGAGATAATGATGAGGAAATGAGGATAATGATGATAATGATGATGATAACGATAATAATGATGATATCATGATTAATAATGATTGATAATAACAGGAATTGTGTCCATATATAATAAAAAAAAATAAAAGAAAAAAAATCCCAAAAGTCGAATAAGCGGCAAAATCTAGCGAAATATAGCCTTTTGAGAGTAGACTCCAAAATGACGTTATTTCCATTCATTTGATGATTTGGCAATTATTAGGGTAATAATGATAATAATTACCAGAATTCTATTCATCCTGACATAGTGATGATAAAAAGTGAGAATAAAGAGGAAATTTGGATAACATTTGATTATTATTGTACTATTATTAATATTATCATTATTATTATCATTCTTATCAGTATATTATTATTATTATTATTATTATTTTATCATATTATATTATATTATTGTTTATATCATTTATTATTATTATTAAACTTTAATTATTAGTATTATGCCAAAAAATATATTATAACTGTACTAATAACCATATAAGAATAAAAAAGTATAATTATAATAATACTAATTTGTTATACTATTGTTATTAATATTATTATTGGTATTAATATCAGTATTATTATTTTTTACTGGTAGTATACTTGTAAAAATACTTATTACTACAGTAATAATTACAGTAATAAAACGATATTATTAAAAATATGGGATATAAATAATGATTATAAAAACGTTATTATTGTGATTATTATTGTTATTAATATTATTATTGTAGTTGTTATTAGTATAGATGTAAAAAATATATATTATAACTGCAATAATTAATGATAATAATTGCAATACTGATTATAATATGGCAATAAGATGATTAATGATGATGATAATGAGTGATTAAATGGATAATGATGAGATAACGATAATAATGATGAAATATGAAATAATGATGATAATAACAGGAATTGTTCCATATAATAAAAAAAAGGTAAGAAAAAAAATCCCAAAAGGTCGAAAAAGCGCAAAAATATAGCGAAATATAGCTTGTGAGAGAGACTCCAAAATGACGTTTTTGCCATTCATTGATGATTCTGGCAATTATTAGGGTAATACTGATAATAATTACAGGAATTCTATTCATCATGACAATAGTGATGTGATAAAAGTGAGAATAAAAGAGAATTTGGATAACATTTGATGGATTATTACTATTATTACTATTATCATTATATTAATCATTATTATCATATTATTAGTATTAGTATTATTATTATTATTATTATTATTATTAGTATTATTATTATTATTATTATTATTATTAGTACTTGAATTATTAGTATGATGGCCAAAAAATATAGTATAACTGTAATAAGAACAATAATAATAATAAATAAGTATAATTATAATAATACTAATTGTTATAAATATTGTTATTACTATTATTATTGGTATTATTTCATTATTATTATTTTTATGGGTAGTACTAATTGTAAAATAATTATATAACAGTAATAATTACAGTAATAACGATATTAATTAAAATAATGAACTATAAATAATGATTATAAAAACGTCTTATGTTATTAGTAGTGTTTATTACTATTATTATTTAGTTTTATTAGTATAGATGTAAAAAAATATATATTAGACTGCTATAATAATGATAATAATTGAATAATGAGATAATAATTGCAATAATGATGATAATGATGTGATAATGATGATAATGATGCGATAATGATGATGATAACGATAATAATGATGATAATCATGAAATAATGATGATAATAACAGGGAATTGTGTCATATATAATAAAAAAAGGTAAAAGAAAAAAATCCCAAAAGTTTCGAAAAAGCGGCAAAATCTAGCTAAATATAGCCTTTGAGAGTAGACTCCAAAATGAAGTTTTTCCATTCATTTGATTGATTTGGCAAGTATTAGGGAAGAATGCTAATAATACCAGAATGTATTCATCAGGACAATAGTGATGATAAAAGTGAGAATAAAGAGAATTTGGATAAAAATTTGATGGATTATTAAATTATTACTATTAGCATTAGTATTATCATTACAGTTATCATTATTATTATTAAGTATTATTATCATTATATTATTATTATTATTATTATTATATTATTATTATTACTTTCATTATTAGTCTTATTGCCAAAAAAAGATATATACCGTAATAATAACAAAAATAATAATAATAAGTATAATAGAATTAATACTAATTCGTTATATATTGGTATTAATATTATTAGTGTTATATATCATTATTATTATTTTTATGTAGATAATTGTAAAAATAATTATGTATAACAGTAATAATGTCAGTAATAAACGAGATTAATTAAAATAATGATATAAATAATGATTATAAAAACTTATTTATGTTATGATATTGTATTACTATTATTATTGTAGTTGTTATTAGTATAGATGTAAAAATATATATTAAAATGCAATAATATATGATAATAATTGCATAATGATTGATAAATAATTGCAATAATGATGATAAGATGATGATAATGATGATAAATGATGATAAAGATGATGGAACGATAATAATGATGATAATCATGATAATAATGAGATAAATACACAGGAATTGTTGTCCATAATAATAAAAAAAAGTCCTCCAAAAAATCCCAAACGTCGAAAAGCGGCAAAATCTAGCGAAAATAATAGCCTGTGAGAGTCGACTCCAAAATGACGTTTTTTCCATTCATTTGATGATTCTGGCAATTATGAGGGTAATAATGATAATAATTACCAGAATTCTAGTCATCTGACAATAGGATGATAAAGTGAGAATAAAGAGAAGGGATAACATTGATGATTATACTATTATACTTTCATTATATTATCATTATTATCATTATTATTATTATTACTGATATTATTAATTCATTATTATTATTATTATTATTATTATTATTATTATTATTATATTATTACTGTAATTATTAGTTATTATTGCCAAAAAATATATTATAACTGTAATAATAACAATAATAATAATAATTAACGTATAATTATAATAATACTAATTGTTATAATATTTTTATTAATTATTATTAGGTTATTATTATCATGTTATTATTTTTACTGGTAGTATAATTGAAAAATAATTATATAACAGTATAATTACAGTAATAACGATATTAATTAAAATAATGATGATAATAATTGCAATAATGATGATAATGATGATGAATGATGATAATGATGATAATGATGATGAAACGATAAGTAATGATGAATAATCATGATAATTATGATGAATAATAACAGAATTGTGCCATATATAATTAAAAAAGGTAAAAGAAAAAACTTCCCAAAAGTGTGTCCAAAGCGGCAAAAATCTAGCGAAATAATAGCCTTTGAGAGTAGGACTCCAAAATGACGTTTTTTCCATTCATTGATGATTTCTGGAATTATTAGGGTAATTAATGATAATAATTACCCAGGAATTCTATTCATCATGACAATAGTGATGATAAAAGTGAGAATAAAGAGAATTTGTATAACATTTGATGATTATTACTATTATTCTATTATCATTATTATTATCATTATTCTCATGATTATTATTCTTATTTTATTATTTATTATATTATTATTATTATTTTATTATTAGTATTATTATTATTATTTACTTTAATTATTAGTATTATTGCCAAAAATATATTATAACTGTAAGTAATAACAATAAGAATAATAATAAGTATATTATAAATAATAACTCATGTTATAATATTGTTATTAATATTCTTATTGTTATTATTATCATTAGTTATTATTTTACTGGTAGCTATATTTAAAAATAATTATTATACAGTAATATACAGTAATAAAAGTATTAATTAAAATAATGATTTTATAAAATAATGATTATAAAAACGTTATTATTGTTATTATTCTTGTTATACTATTATATTGTAGTTGTTATTAGTATAGATGTAAAATATATATTATAACTGCAATAATAATGAGAATAATGCAATAATGATGATAATAATTGCAATAATGATGATAAGGATGATGATAATCATGATATGATGATAATGATGATGATAAACGCTAATAATGATGAAATCATGATAATAATGCTGATAATAACAGGATTGTGGCATATATAATAAAAAAAAAGGTAAAAGAAAAAAAAATACCAAAAGTCGAAAAGCGGCAAAATCTAGCGAAATATAGGCCTTTGAGAGTAGACTCCAAAATGACGTTTTCCATTACACTTTGATGGATTCTGGCAATTATTAGGGTAAATAATGATAATAAATGACCAGAATTCTATGCATCATGACAATAGTGAGATAAAGTGAGAATAAAGAGAATTTGGATAACATTTGATGATTATTCCTATTATTACTATTATCATATTATTATCAGTATTATCATTATTATTAGTATTATTATTATTATTATTTATTGATTATTATTATTAATTTTATTATTATTATAGTACGTTTAATTTATTAGTATTTATTTGCCAAAAAATATATTATAACGTAATAATAACAGATTAATAATATAAGTATAATTATAATATACTAATTGTTATAATATTGTTATTAATATTATTATTGTTATTATTATCATTATTATTATTTTTAATGGTAGTATAACTTGTAAAAATAATATTATCAACAGTAATGATTACAGGTAATAACGATAATAATTAAAATAATGATATAAATTAATGATTATTAAAAAACGGTTATATTGTTATTATTATTGTTATGACTATTATTATGTAGTTGTTATTAGTATAGATGTAAAAATATATATTATAACTGCAATCTAATGATAATAATTGCTTAAAGATATAATAATTGCAATAATGATGATAATGAGATGCTAATGATGATAATGATGATAATGATGATGATACGAAATAATGATGATAAATCATGATAATAATGATGATAATAACAGGAATTGTGTACAATATAATAAAAAAAAGGTAAAGAAAAAAATCCCAAAAGTCGAAAAAGCGGCAAAAATCTAGCGAAATATAGCCTTTTGAGGAGATAGACTCCAAAATGCGTTTTTTCCATTCATTGATTATTCTGCAATTATTAGGGTAATAATGATATAATTACAGAATTTATCAAAATTACAATCAGTGATGATACAAGGTGAGATAAAGAGAATTTGGATAACATTGATATTATTAAATTAGTACTATTCCATGATTATTATCTTATTAGCATTATTATATTATTATATTAGTATTATTATTATTATCATTATTATTATATTATTATTATTATTAAAATTATTAGTATATTATTACTTTAATTTTAGTATATTGCCAAACAAATATATTATAACTGTAATAATAACAAGGAAATAATATAAGATATAATCACAATAATATAAGTGTTATAATATTGTTATTAATATTATTATGGTTATTATTATCATTATTATTATTTTTACTTGGGTAGTTATAATTGTAAAAATTAATTTATGATAACCAGTAATAATTACAGTAATAACGATAGTATGTAAAAAAGAATGATATAAATAATGATTATAAAAACACGTTATTATTGTTATTATTATTGTTATTATATTATTATTGTAGTTGTATTAGTATAGATGTAAACATATATATTATAACTGCAATAATAATGATAATAATTGCACTATGATGATAATAATTGCAATAATGATGGATTATGATGATGATAATGATGATAAATGATGCTAATGATGATCGATAACGATAATAATGATGATAATCATGATAATAATGTGATAATAACAGGAATTGTGTCCATTATATAATAAAAAAAGTAAAGAAAAAAAAATCCAAAAGTCGAAAAAGCGGCAAAATCTAGCGAAATATAGCTTTGAGAGTAGGACTCCAAATACGTTTTTCCATTTCATTTGATGATTCTGGCAATTATTAGGTAATAATGATAAGAATTACCAGAATTCTATCATCATGACAATAGTGATGAAAAGTGAGAATAAAGCAGAATTTGGATAAATTTGATGATTAGTACTATTATTTATAGTTTATCATTATTATTATCATTATACATTATCTATTATTATTATCATATTATTATTAGTATTATTATTATATTATATTATTATATTATAGTTTATATTACTTTCATTATTAGTATTATTGCCAAAAAATATTTAAACTGTAATAATAACATAATAATAATTAATAAGTATAATTATAATAAATACTAATTTTATTAATATTGTTATCATATTATATCGTTATATTATCATTATAATTATTGGTACTGGTAGTATATTGTAAAAATTTAATATATTATAACAGTAATAATTACAGTAATAAGATATTAAATTAAAATAAGACATAAATAATGATTATAAAAACGTTATTATTGTTTCTTATTCTATGTTATTATATTATTATTGTAGTTCGTTATTAGTATAGATGTAAAAATATAATTATAACTGCAATAATAATTGATAATAATTGCAATAATGATGATAAATAATTGCAATAATGATGATAATCGATGATGATAAGGATTGATAATGATGATAAGGATGATGGGATAACGAGAGATAATGATGATAATCATGATAATAATGGATGATAATAACAGGAATTGTGTCCTTAATAATAAAAAAAAGGTAGGAAAAAAAAATCCCAACAAGTTCGAAAAAAGTCGGCAAATCTAGCGAAACATAAGCCTTTGAGAGTAGACGCCAAAATGACGTTTTTTCCATTTCATTTGATGATTCTGGCAATTATTAGGGAATAAGTGATAATATTACCAGAATTCTATTATAATGGGACAAATAGTGATGATACAGTGAGAATAAAGAGAAATTTGGATAACATTTGATGATTATTACTATATTACTATATCATTATTATTATCATTATATCATTATATTATATTATTATATAATTATCATTCTTATATTATATTATTATTATTATTCTATTATTATTATTACTTTAATAATTAGTATTATTGCCAAAAAATATATTATAACGTAATAATAACAATAATTAATTAAATAACTAAGTATAATTATAATAATTACTAATTGTTATAATATTGTTATTAAATCTATAATGTTATTAGTTATCAGTATTATTATTTTACGGTAGTATAATTGTAAAAATAATTATTATAAACAGTAATAATACAGTAAATAACGAATTAATTAAAATCATGATATAAAAATGATTTATAAAAACGTTATATTGTTATTATTATTGTTAGGACTATTTACTATTGTAGTTGGTATGTATAGATGTAAAAATATATATTATAACTGCAATATAATGATAATAATTGCAATAATGATGATAAATAATTGCAATAATGATGAAATGATGATGTGATAATGATGGATAATGATGAGAATGATGATGAAACGATAATAATGATGATAATAATGATAATAATGATGATAATAACAGGAATAGTGTCCATATATAATAAAAAAAAGGTATTAACGCACAAAAAATCCCAAACAGTCGAAAAAGCGCAAAATCTAGCGAAATATAGCCTTTGAGAGTAGACTTCCAAAAATGACGTTTTTTCCATCATTTGATGATTCTGGCCCAATTATTAAGGGTATAAGTGATAATAATTACCAGAATTCATTCAGCAATGACAAGAGTGATGATAAAAAGTGAGAATAAGAGACTTTGCGATTAAACATGATGATTATTACTATTCATTACTATTATCCTTATTATTATCATATTATCATTATTATTATATTATTCTTATTATTATTATTATTATTATTATTATTAGTATGATTATTATTATTATTATTACTTTAATTATTAGTATTATGCCAAAAAAAATATATTATAACTGTAATAATAACAATAATAATAATAATAAGTATAATTATAATAATACTAATGTTATAATATTGTTATTAATTAGTTATTGTCTATTATTATCATATATTATTTTTACTGGTAGTATAATTGTAGAAATAATTATTATACCCGTCCAATTACAGTAATAAACGATATTTAATTAAAATAATGACATAAATAATGATATAAAAACGTTATTATTGTTATATTATTCGTTATTACTATTATTATTGTAGTTGTTATAGGTTATAGATGTAAAAATATATATTATAACTTGCCAATAATAATGTAATAATTGCAATATGATGATAATAATTGCAATAATGTGATAATGAGGATGATAATGATGAATAATGATGATAATGATGATGATAACGATAATAATGATGATTAATCATGATAATAATGATGATAATAAAACGGAATTGTAGTCATATATAATAAAAAAAACTTCCCTTCAAAAAAATCCAAAAAAGTCGAAAAGCGTGCAAAATCTAGCGAAATATAGCCTTGAGAGTAGGACTTCCAAATGACGTTTTTTCCATTAGTGATGATTCTGGCAATTATTAAGGGTATAATGATAATAATTACAAGTATTATATCATCATGACAATAGTGATGATAAAAGTGAGAATAAGAGAATTTGGATAACATTTGATGATTATTACTATTATTACTATTACATTATTATTATCATTATTCTCATTGATATTTATATTATTATTATTATTATTATTATTGCTTACTATTATTATTATTTGTATTATGTTATTATTACGTAATTATTAGGATATGCCAAAAAATAATGATAACGGTATTGTCCCCCCCTCCTAATAATAACAATAATAATAATAATAAGTATATTATAATAATACTAATTGTTATTAATATGTTATTATATTATATTGGATTATTTATCATTATTATGATTTTTAGGTAGTATAATTGTAAAAATAATTATTAATAACAGTAATAATTACAGTAGAACGATATTAATTAAATAATGATATAAATAATGATATAAAAACGTGTAATATTGTTATTATTATTGTTGATACTAGAATATGTAGTGGTTATTAGTATAGATGTAAAAAATATATATTGATAACTGCAATAATAATGATAATAATTGCAATAATGGATGATAAATAATTGCAATAATGATGATAGATGATGCTAATGATGATAATGATGATATGCTGATGATTAACGATAATAATGATGATAATCCTGATAATAATGATGATAATAAACAGAATGTGTCCATATATAATAACAAAAAGGTAAAGAAAAAACAAGATCCCAAAAGTCGAACATCTCCGGCAAATCTAGCGAAATATAGCCTTTTGGAGAGTAGACTCAAGACGTTTTTCCATTCATTTGATGATATCGTGGCAATTATTAGGGTAATAAATGTAATAATTACCAGCAATTCTATCATTCATGACAATTAGTGATGATAAAAGTGAGCCTACCGGAATTTGGATAACATTGATGATTATTACTATTATATATTTCATTATTATTTCATTTTATCTTATTATTCTTATTATTATTATTAATTATTATTATTATATTATATTATTATTATTATTATTATTATTTTATTAGTATTATTACTTTAATTATTAGTATTATTGCCAAAAAAATATAATATAACTGTAATAATAACAAGAATAATAATAATAAAGATAATTATAATAATACTAATTGTTATAATATTGTTATTAATATTATTATGTTTTATTATATATTATTATTTTACTGTAGATAATTGTAAAAATAATATTTATAACAGTAATAATTACAGTAATAACGGTATTAAGTAAAATAATGATATAAATAATGCTTATAAAAAACGTTATTATGTGTTATTTATTATTGTATTACTTATTATTGTAGTTGTTATTAGTTATAGATGTAAAAAAATATATTATAACTGCAATAATAAGGATTATAATTGCCAAATATGATGATAATAATTGCAATAATGATGATAATGATGATGATAATGAGATAAGATGATAATGATGATGATAACGCATCATAAGATGATAATCATGATAATAATGTTAATAAACAGAATTGTGTCCATATCTAATAAAAAAAAGTAAAAGAAAAAAAATCCCAAAAGTCGAAAAAAGGGCAAAAATCTAGCGAAATATAGCCTTTGAAGTAGACTCAAAATGACGGTTTTTTCCATGCATTTGATGATCTGCAATTATAGGTAATAAGATAATAATTACCACGAATTCTATCATCATGACAAAGTGATGATAAAAGGGAGAATAAAGAGATTTGGTAACATTGATGATCTTACATTATTACTATTACATTATTATTCTTCATATTATCATTATTATTATCTATTATATTATTTATTAGTTATTATTTATATTATATTATTATTGATTATTATTATTATATTAGTATGATTACTTCTAATTATTAGTATTATTGTCAAAAAATATATTATAACCGTAATAATAAACAATAATAATAATAATAAAGTAGATTATACATAATACTAATTTTATAATAATTGTTATTAATATTATTATTGTTATTATTATCATTATTATTCTTTTTACTGGTAGTATAATTGTAAAAAATAATTATTATAACAGTAATAAGAAGTAAACGATATTAATTAAAATAATGATATAAATAATGATGATAAAAACGGTATATTGTTAGTATTATTGTTATTACTATTATTATTGTAGTTGTTATAGGTATAGTGTAAAAATAGATATTATAACTGAAATAATAATGGATAATATTGCAATAATGATGATAATAATTGCAATAATGATGATAATGGATGATGATAATGTGATAATGATGATAATGATGATGATA
This sequence comes from Penaeus monodon, assembly GCF_015228065.2. Classification (NCBI taxonomy): domain Eukaryota; kingdom Metazoa; phylum Arthropoda; class Malacostraca; order Decapoda; family Penaeidae; genus Penaeus; species Penaeus monodon. Next base: position 23,196 of record NW_023651057.1, read on the forward strand.
ACGACATAATGATGATAATCATGATAATAATGATGATATAACAGGAATGTGTCCATATATAATAAAAAAAGGGAACACCCAGAAAAAAAATCCCAAAAGTCCCCGACAAAGCGGCAAATCTAGCGAAATATAGCCTTTGAGAGTAGACTTCCAAAATGACGTTTTTTTTTCCATTCATTTGCTGATTCTGGCAATGATTAGGGTAATAATGATAATACTTACAAGAATCTATTCATCATGACAATAGTGATGATAAAAGTGAGAAATAAAGAGAATTTGGAAACATTTGATGATTATTATTTATTACTATATCATTATTATTTATCATTTTATCATTATTATATTATTAATATTATTATTATTAATGATTATTATAATAATATTATTATTATTATTATATTATTATTATTACTTTAGTATTAGTATTATTGCCAAAAAAATATATAATAACTGTAATTAAGAACAATAATTCATGAATAATAAGTATAATTATAAGAATAACAATTGGTATAATATTGTTATTAATATTATATTGTTACTATTATCATATTATTATTTTTACTGTCGTATCACTGTAAAACAATAATTATTCTAAACCGTTAAAATTACAGTACTAACGATATTAATAAAATAATGATATAAATAATGATGATAAAAACCTTTATTATTGTTAGGATTATTGTTATTGATATGAGTATCGGTAGTTGTTATTAGTATAGATGTAAAATATATATTATAACCTGCAAAAATAATGATAATAATTGCACATAATGGATGATAATAATTGCCAAATAAATGATGATAAGGATGATGATAAGATGATAATGATTGATAATGATGATGATAACGATAATCTGATGATAATCATGATAATAATGATGATAATAACAGGAATTGTGTCCATATATATAAAAAAAAGGTAAAAGAAAAAAAATCCCAAAAGTCGAAAAAAAGCGGCAAAATCTAGCGAAATATAGCCTTTGAGAGAGACTCAAAATGACGTTTTTTCATGCATTTGATGATTCGGGCAATTATTAGGGGTAAATAATTGATAATAATACCAGAATTCTATTCCATATGACAATAGTGATGATAAAAGGAGAATAAAGAGAATTTGGATAACATTTGATTATTATTACCATTATTATTATTATTCATTATTATTATCATTATTATCAATTATTATTATATTATTATTAATTATTATTATTATTATTAGATTATTAGGATTCTTATTATTATTATTATTATGATTGTAGCTTTAATTATTAGTATTAGTGCGAAAAAAAATATATTATACTGTAATAATCACACTATAATATTAATAAGTATAATGTATAATGTGAAGTACTAATTGTTATAATATTGTTATTTAATATTATTCTTGTTATTTTATCATGATTATATTTTTTAGGTGATAAATTGTAAAAACAATAATTATTATACAGTAATAATTACAGTAATAAACGCTATTAAGTAAAATAATGATTAAATAATGCTTATAAAAACGTATTATTGTTAATTATTATTGCCCCTTTATTTACTTTATTATTGAGTTGTTATTAGTATAGATGTAAAAAATATTACTAAACTGCAAATAATAATGGATAATAATTGCAAATACTGATGATAATAATTGCAATAATGATGATAATATGATGAAATGATGATAATGATGATAATGATGATGATAACGATAAGAATGATGTATATCATGCGATAATAATGATGAATAATAACAGGAATTGGGTCCATATATAATAAAAAAAGGTAAAAGAAAAAAAATCCCACAAGTCTAAAAAGCGGCAAAATCTTAGCGAAATATAGCTTTTGAGAGTAGACTCCAAAATTGACGTTTTTTCCATTCATTGATGATTCTGGCAATTATTAGGAGTAATAATGATAATAATTACCAGAATTCTATTCATCATGACCAATAGTGATGGATAAAAGTGAGAATAAAGAAGAGAATTTGGATAACATTTGATGATTATTACTATTAGTACTATTATCATGTTATTATCATTATTATCATTTTATTATTATTATTATTATTATTATATTATTATTATTATTATTATATTATTAATATTATTATAATTTACTTTAATTTATTAGTATTATGCCAAAAAATATATTATAACTAGTAATAATAACATAATAATAAAATAAGTATAATTATAATATACAATTGTTATAATATTGTTATTAATATTATATTGTTATTATTATCATTATTATATTTTTACTGGTAGTATAATTGTAAAAATATTATTATAACAGAAATAATTACCGTAATAAGATATTAATTAAATAATGCTATAAAATACTGATATAAAACGTATTATTGTTATATTATTGTTATTACTTATTAATTGTAGTTGTGATTAGTATAGATGTAAAAATATATATTATAACTGCAAAATAATGATAATAATTGCAATAATGATGATAATAATTGCCAATAATGATGTAATGATGATGATATGATGATTAATATGATAATGATGATGAACGATAATAATGATATAATCATGAAATAATGTGATAATACAGGAATTGTGTCCATAGATAATAAAAAAAAAAGGTAAAAGAAAAAAAATCCCAAGTCGAAAAAAGCGGCAAAATCTTAGCGGAAATATAGCCTTTGAGAGTAGAATCCAAAATGACGTTTTTTCCATTCATTGATGATTCTGGCAATTATTAGGGTAATAATGATAATAATTACCAGAATTCTATTAATCATGACAATAGTGATGATAAAAGTTGAGAATAAAGAGGGAATTTGGATAACATTTGAGATTATTTACATATTACCGATTATCATTATTAGTATCATTATTATATTCTATTATTATTATATTAGTATATTATTATTATTATTATTATTATTATTATATTATTATTATTATTATTATATTACTTTAATTATTAGTATTATTGCCAAAAAAATATATTATTAACGTAATAATAACAAATAAAATGAATAATCAAGTATAATGTAAATAATACTAATGTTATAATTATTGTTATTTAATATATTAGTGTTATTATTATCATATTATTATTTTGACTGGAGTATAATTGTAAAAATAATTATTATAACAGTAATAATTACAGTAAAACGATATTATTAAAATAATGATATAAATAATGATTATAAAAACGGTATTATGGTTATTATTATTGTTATTACGATTATGATTGTAGTGTGTAGATAGATGTAAAATATATATTATAACTGCAATAATTGCAATATATAATGATAATAATTGCCAATAATGATGATAATAAATTGCATAATGATGATAATGATGATGATAATGATGATAATTGATGAGATAACGATATAAGATGATAATCATGATAATAATGAGATAATAACAGGAATTGTGTCCATATATATAAAACAAGGTAAAAGAAAAAAAAATCCAAAATCGAAAAAGCGGCCAAAATCAGCGAAATATAGGGGGGCCTTCTGAGAGTAGCTCAAAATGGACGTTTTTTCCATTCATTTGATGATTCGTCATTTATTAGGGTAATAAATGATAATTAATTACCAAGAAGCTATTCATCATGACAATAGTGATGATAAAAGTTGAGAATTAAAAGAGAAATTTGGATAAACATTTGATGCTTATTACTATTATTTACTAGTCATCATTATTATTATTAATTATTCTCATTAATTATTAGTATTATTACTATTATTATCTTATATTTATCATTAATATTATTATATTATTATTATTATTATTATTATTAGTACTTTAATTATAGTATAATGCCAAAAAATATATTATAACTGTAATAATAAAAATAATAATAATAATAGTATAATTTGATAAATACTAATGGTTATAATATTGTTATTAAATAATATTATTGTTATTATTATCATTATTATTATTTACTGGGAGTATTAATTGTAAAAAATAATTATTATAACAGTACTAATTACAGTAAAACGATATTAATAAAATATTGATATAAATAATGATTATAAAAACTTTATTAGTTATTATTATTGTTATTACTAGTATTATGTAGTTGTTATTAGTAGATGTAAAAATATATATATAACGCAATAATTGCAAGAATAATGATAATAATTGCATAATGATGTAATAATTGCAATAATGACTGGATAATGATGATGATAATGGATGATAATGATGATAATGATGATGATAACGATAATAATGATGATAATCATGATAATAATGATTATAATAACAGGAATGGTGTCCTATATAATAAAAAAAAGGTAAAAAGAAAAAAACCAAAAGTCGAAAAAACGCGGCAAAATCTAGCGAAAAATATAGCTTGAGAGTAAGATCCAAAAAATGACGTTTTTTCCATCTTTGAGATCTGGCAAGTATTAGGGTAAATACTGATTAAAAATACCAGAATTTATTCCTCAGGGACAATAGTGATGCTAAAAGTGAGAATAAAGAGAATTTGGATAACATTGATGAGTATTAATATTAGTAATCTTATCATTATTATTATCATATTATTCATTCATTATTATTATTAATATTATTATTTATTATTATCATTCTTATTATCATTATTATATTATTATATTATTATTATTATACTTAATTTTAGTATTATGCCAAAAAATATATTATAACTGTAATAATAACAATAATAATAATAATAAAGTATAATTATAAAATTAATAATGTTATATATGGTTATTAATATTATGATTGTTATTATTATCATTATTATTATTTTGACTGGTAGTATACTTGTTAAAAAATAATTATTAGAAACAGTAATAATACGTAATAACGATATTAATTAAATATGATATAAATAATGATTATAAAATGATTATTATTTTTATTATTATTGTTTATTACTATTATTTTGTAGTTTTATAAGTAGGATGTAAAAATATATAGTATAAACGCAATAATAATGATATAATTGCAATAATGATGATAATAATTGCAATAATGATGATAATGATGATGATAATGATGATAATGATGATAATGATGATGATAAACATCATACTGATGATAATCATGAAATAATGATGATAATAACGGGATGTGTCCATATATAATAAAAAAAGGTAAAAGAAACAAATCCCAAAAGTCGAAAAAGCTGCAAAATCTAGCGAAAATAGTTTTTGATGAGATCCAAAATGACGGGTTTTTTCCCTTCATTTGAGATTCTGGCATTATTAGGGTAATAATGATAATAATTACAAGAATTCTATTAATCATTGACAATTATGATGATAAAAGTGAGAATAAAGAGAATTTGGATAACATTTGATGATTATTACTATTATTACTATTATCATTATTATTATATTATTATATATTATTATTATTATTATTATTATTATATTATTATATTATTAATATTATTTATATATTATAATTATAATATAATTAAGTATTATTGCAAAAAATATATTATAATTTTAATAATAAAAATAATAATAATATTTTTATAATATAAATACTAATTGTTATAATATTTGTTATTAATATTATTATTGTATTATTATCATTATTATTATTTATTTTAGTAAATTGTAAAAATAATTATTATAACAGTAATTTTTACAGTAATAACGATTAATTAAAAATAATATATAAATAATGATTATAAAACGTTATTATGTTATATTATTGTATTACTATATTATTGTAGTTGTTATTAGTATAGTGTAAAATATATATATAATGAAAAATTGCAATAATAATGTAATAATGCAAATTATGTGATAATAATTGCAATAATGATGATAATGATGATGATAAATGATAAATGTGCTAAATGATATAACGATAATAATTGATAATCATGATAATAATGATGATAATAACAGGAATTGTGTCCAATAATAAGAAAAAAAGGTAAAGAAAAAAAATACCAAAAGTCGAAAAAGCGGAAAATCTGCGAAAATTATGTCTTTTGAGAGTAGACTCCAAAATGACGTTTTTTCCATTCATTTGATGATTCTGCAATTATTAGGGTAATAATGATAATAATTACAGAATTCTATTATTATTATAATATGATAAAGTGAGAATAAAGAGATTTGGATAAACATTTGATGATTTACTATTATTAACTTCATTATATTAGTATATTATATATATAGTATATTATTATTTATATTATTTTATTAATTCTTTTATATTGAATTATTATTAACTTATACAGTATGAGATTATATATATTTAATATACTTAATTTTTTAGTATTATTGCAAAAAATATATTATAATTAATAATAACAATATAATAATAATAAGATAATTAATAATAATAATTGATTTTAATATGTATAATAATGCATTTATTATGTAATGATTATCATTATTATATTTACGGTAGTATAATGTAAAAATAATATTATAAAGAAGAATAAAAGAATAGATATAATTAAAATAATGATAAAAATAATGATTATAAAACGTATTATTGTATTATATGTTATTATAGATTATATGTTTTTATATAGATGATAAAATATTTAGTAATAATGCATAATAATATAATTTAAAAGAATAATGAGATAAAATGCAATAATGATGATAATATGATTAATAATGAATAATTGATATAATGATATAATTACTATGATATACATAATTATTTTCCGTATATAAAAAAAAAAGTAAAAAAAAACAAATCGAAAAACGGAAAATCTAGCGAATATAATATGAGATAACCATATATTTTTCATTATTGTGATTATTATTAGGGTAATATGTATAATTCCAGATTAAATCATATATTATATGAAAAAAGAGAATAAAAGAATTGGAATTTGATGATATAATTATATATATATATTATTATTATATATTATTATATATTATTTATAATTAATTATTATAATTATATTATATTATATTATTATTTATTAAATTATTTTTATTATTAGTATTATTATTATTATTTCTTTAATATTTGTATTATTTCCCAAAAAATTATTTAACGTAAAAAATAACAAATAATAATAATAATAAGATAATTATAATAATTTTAATTTTTATAATATTTTTATTAATAATATTTTTATTATTTATTTTTATTATTTTTACTTGGGAGTAAAAATTGGGAAAAAAAAAAAAATTAATTTTAAAAAGTAATAATTAAAATTAATAACGGAAAAATTAATTAAAAAAGATATAAATAAAGATTATAAAAAAAGTTATTATTTTTATTATTTTTGTTATTAAAAATATTAATGTATTTTAGTTGTTTTTAGTATAGATGTAAAAATATAAAATTTTAAGCTTTTCAATAAAAATGATAATAATTTCAATAAGATGATAATAATTGCAAAAAATGATGATTTAAAGATGATGATAATGATGATAAGATGGGTAATGATGATGATAACGATAATAATGATGATAATCATGATAATAATTATGTAATAACCCGGGGAAATTTTGGCCATAATTTAAAAAAAAAGGTTTAAAAAAAAAAAAAATCCCAAAAGTCGGAAAAAAACGCAAAAATCTAGCGAAATATAGCCTTTTGAGAGTGGGCTCCAAAATGACGTTTTTTTTCCCTTTATTTGATGATTCTTGGGAATTATTTGGGTAAAATGATAATAATTACCAGAATTCTTTAAACATGAAAAATAAGGGGTTTATAAAGTAAAATAAAAAGAATTGGGTAAAATTTGATGATTATTAATATTATTATTTATCATTATTATTACATTAAATTTTAGTATTATTATTATTATTTTTTTATTATTATTATTATTATTATTATTTTTATTACTTTAATTATTTATTATTGGGCCAAAAAAAAAATTATAACTGTAAAATAACAATAATAATAATAATAAGGGATAAATAATAATACTAATTGTTATAAATTTTTATTAATATTTATTTTTTTTATTTTTAGTTTTTATTTTTTTTACTGGTAGGTATAATTTTAAAAATAATTTTTATAAATAAAAAATTTCAGTAATAACCCATATTAATTAAAATAAAAAGATATAAATAAGGGTTATAAAAAGTTATTATTGTTTATTTTTAAAAAATTTTTTATTTATTATTGTAGTTGTTTTTATTTTGATGTAAAAATATATATTATAATGCAAAAAAATAAAAGATAATAATTGCAAAAATGATGATAATAATTGCAATAATGATGATAATGATGATGATAATGATGATAATGATGATAATGATGATGATAACGATAATAATGATGATAATCATGATAATAATGATGATAATAACAGGAATTGTGTCCATATATAATAAAAAAAAGGTAAAAGAAAAAAAAATCCAAAAGTCGAAAAAGCGGCAAAATCTAGCGAAATATAGCCTTTTGAGAGTAGACTCCAAAATGACGTTTTTCCATTCATTTGATGATTCTGGCAATTATTAGGGTAATAATGATAATAATTACCAGAATTCTATTAATCATGACAATAATGATGATAAAAGTGAGAATAAAGAGAATTTGGAGTAACATTTGATGATTATTACTATTATTACTATTATCTTATATTACATTATTATTATTAGTATTATTATATAGTATTATTATTTATTATTATTAATTATTATTATTATATTATTATTATTATTATATTACTTTAATTATTAGTCAAATTATTGCCAAAAAATATATTATAACTGTAATAATAACAATAATAATAATAAGATAATTATAATAAACTAAAAAGTTATAAAATTTTTTAATATT
>NW_023651059.1:0-5758 GCF_015228065.2 Penaeus monodon
GCCTATGGATATATGAACACATTGCATCACCTTTAGTATTCGAATGTTTGAGAAAGGCTTAAATTACTGGGTCTGTAAAATCTTGTCACTCACCCACCCACTTACTCACTCACCTACGCACGCACACACGCCGCACTTACTCACTCACCTACTCACACACTCACCTACTCACTCACTCCCCCAACGTAAAACGTACTGTTAATATGAAAACAACATTTTGGATTTTTTGAAATTTTCGGAACTATAAGAGTATCGTGCTCCTGCAAGGTTCATGAGCGATCCACCAGCCTGTGTTGCAACGATCCAGCCGTGACAAGCGCCCCAGCCTGATGCGGCCTCCCGAGTCGTGGCTAAATGTCACGGCCACTTTAGGGCTGGTCTTACGGGCCTAGAGACAGTGATAAAACAAGTTTCCACGCTTTACTTCAAAAGCCAATGTGTGAAAAGAGAGTAACGCCTATAAGTCTTTTTTATAGATTGTGTGGGGGAGGGAAACTAATATTTGTAAATAACTCTTTACAATAACCCCATATGCTTATACAGGTTGTCTATGTCAATTGAGTTATGGTCACGGCTATTATTTATTAGATGCGCAGAGAATGTCGGCTTTGGATAGGTCTAAGCTTTCTGTCTTTTCAAAACGCAAGAATTCCGGAAACAGAAAAACTGTGACTAGTTGTTTATCTGATTTCATCATCGTTCATTATCATAATTATTATCTCCGTTACAATTATCATCATAATCATCATTATATATATATATATTATATATATATATATATATATATATATTATATTTTTTTTTTTTTTTTTTTTTTTTTGTTTTTTTTTTTTTTTTTTTTTTTTTTTTTTTTTTTTTTCCAAGTGCCCTGTCCCACCAAGGACGTTGGCGATCATGGATTTCCATGATTTCCTTGGCATTTTTTAGAGCGGTGGTTCGCCATTGCCTTCCGCCCGGTGTTTTTTCTTTCTTTTTTTTTGTCACCATCTCTATTTACCCGGTTTCTGGGACCGGCACTGACTTGGGCTGGCTTACCCACCCAGCGCTAGGTAGGCAATCGAGGTGAAGTTCCTTGCCCAAAGGGAACAACGCGCCGGCCGTGACTCGAACCCTCGAACTCAGATTGCCGTCGTGACATTCTTTGGTCCGATGCTCTAACCACTCGGCCACCGCGGCTATTATTATTATTATTATTATTATTATTATTATTATTATTATTATTATTATTATTATTATTATTATTATTATTATTATTAACGGACCCGAGCCACGCCGGACGATTTATTATAATTATTATCATTATTATTATCATTATCATTATCATCATCATCATCATCATCGGCACCAGCAGCACCATTATCACTGTTATCATTATAGTTTATTATCATTATTATGATGATTTTCATTTTTATGATAGTCATTATCTAAGGCGACAACCCCCTCCTCCGATCAGAGACCTGGAAACTGTTACATCCAAACAAAAGATGCACCCACGGGGACACTGACCCTCCCCTGCGCCCCCATGGCTCTGACGAAGGTGTTGCCACACGAGCTGCCGTTACTTCCTCGTGACAATATGGAATCTGTTTTCTTATTTTGCAATTCACTTCAAGTCCCGCAGCAGCCTCGTGAGGCCAGACGAGAGGGAAGTAAACAAAGGAACGACACCGAAACAGACAAACTTATCTAGACTACATGCAGGGTAATTTCTCTGTTGTTGGTGCTCTGGCCTGCCTTGAAATTTATCTGGGATTTAAACCACTCAAATTGCAGAGTAGTTGAACAACTTAATGTTGCCTTCAGCAGGTGCAGGTGATTCTGGCAAAGGCATCACAGCCCCATGCACTGAACAGCAACATTACTGCTATCAGCAAATTAATGTGCCCACCTTCACAAACCTTCTTTCCTTTATTTTTCAGCTTCTCACTTCCCTGTCCCATCTGCCCTCCGGTCTCTATGCAACATATGTCATTTGCTCATGCACCTTCTAATTGTGACTTCTTTCATTTTTTAAGCTCAAGGTCTCCTACGAAAAAACGAATTATCTACGATTACCGTTCTAACTTGGCCTCAAGGCATTGTGCACCGTCTTCCAACTCTGAGCTTTATAGTCCCTCCTCCTTTCGCCTGTTGCACTCTTTGGTATTCAGCGCTCGCGCGCACGCACACACGCACGCACGCACACACACATATATGACTGCCGCAATGATCCTTTGGCTAAAGCATTGGACTCCGACCTCGTGGTCCCTTGGGGACATATCGCCGTGAGAAGTCAAACGCAGGTGTCGTAGGGAAAGTCACCGCCATGGCACGTGTTAGCGCGCCGTGATTGATTAGTAACGGCATCCAATCAGGCAAGGGTGACACTGCCATATAACCTCTCCATAGTGAATTAAGAGAGGTCTTGTCTGCAGTGGAATGAATGGCTACTGAAAATAGATATGTAAATATATAAACACACACACACACACACATATATATGTATATATGAAGGCCGCGGTGGCCGAGTGGTTAGAGCATCGGACTCAAGACTGGCACGATGGCAATCTGAGTTCGAGGGTTCGAGTCACCGGCCGGCGCGTTGTTCCCTTGGGCAAGGAACTTCACCTCGATTGCCTACCTAACCACTGGGTGGGCAAGCCAGCCCAAGTCAGCGCTGGTCCCAAGCCCGGATAAAATAGAGAGAATGATTACCTAAAAGGAACACCGGCACTCTCCGTGGAAAGGAACTGGGGACCCTACACATGCTCACTCCAAGAGCATCACAACATGAAAACTACAATTAAGAATCATGCTGTGACCACGGCGGCTCAAACATGAACCTACCGTGAAATAATATATATATATATGTATCGATATATATAAACATTTGTGTATCTATATATAAACATATATATAAACATGTATATATATATATATATATATATATATATATATATATATACATATATATATATATACATATATATATACATACATGTGTGTGTGTGTGTGTGGGGTGTGTGTGTGTGTTGTGTGTGTGTGTGTGTGTGTGTGTGTGTGTGTGTGTGTGGTGTGTTGTGTGTGTTTTGGTGCGTGTGTGTGTGTGTGTGTTTATATATTTACATATTCATTTTCATAGCTATTCATTCCATATATATATATATAAAATATATATATATATATATATATAAAACATATACATATATACATATATAAGGCCGCGGTTGCCGATGGTTAGAGCATCGGACGCCAAGACTGTCACGATGCCAATCTGAGTTCGAGGGTTCGAATCACCGGCGGCGCGTTGTTCCCTTGGGCAAGGAACTTCACCTCGATTGCCTACCTAGCCATTGGGTGGGCAAGCCAGCCCAAGTCAGTGCTGGTCCCAAGCCCGGATAAATAGAGAGAATGATTACCTAAGAAAGGTAACACCGGCACTCTCCGTGGAAAGGAAATGGGGACCCTACCATGTACTCACTCCAAGAGCATCACAACATGAAACTACATTAAGTATCCTGCTGTGACCACGGCGACTCATATCATAATAATAAAAAAAATTATGTCCTGGGTAAGACAGTAAACTGCACCCTGGGGTTCCCTTGAACAAGATAGCACCCTATTAGCCCCCTATGCCAGCGTTGCGGTGAAGCTGTCGGCAGCAGGGCAGTGGATATCTGGTGAAAACACCTTCGTTCTACTGACTACTGGTTTCACCAAACAATATGTCTGGCGTATTACAGTGTAACTTTTTTTAAAGCGGCAGAGATAGGTCCTCCTAGTTAGTGGGAGACTGCGAGTTGAGGAGCCTGGGGGATTCCACTCAACTTTTATTTTCTCCTGACAAACCTCTACACCAATGATTAAATATAGAAATGATAATTCATACCACATCGCCCGTCGCGTGGGTTATCAAGAGGCACGTTATTCAGTTGGCAACCAGGCTGACAATGTTAAATATGCATCTGGAAGACAAATAAGACAAAGAAAACATGTCCAATTAAGAACACATTAAAAATTGGATCAGGGGAACGTAAGGAAATGAGTAAGAGATGAGTAAATTGCATACTGTCTGTAACGAAATGGATAGATACAACGTTCAAATACTAGGAATCAGTGAGACCAATTGGAAAGTTATGGAAATTTCAAAACTAAAGAAAACAAGACAGTTCTTTTTTCTGGAAAAAAAGAAGAAATTATAGTCACGGAGTTTGATTCTCACGAAAAAAAAAACTGCAAAAGCACTAATTGGGTACAGCCCAATAAAAGATCGCATTTTAAAAGGGCAGAATACAAGCAAAACCTCATAAACATTAGTATTATACAATGCTACGCACCAACCAACATTGCAAGTGATGAAGAAATGGAAAAATTTTATAACTCTCTCCCAAAATACTTTAGACACAATCCCTAACAGAGATGTAAAAGTAATCATGGGAGACCTCAACGCCAAAGTAGGCAAAAATGATCTAAAAAATGACACCTGTGGAAATTCGCCTTGGAGATATAAATGAAAGAGGTAAAGATTTTATTGAATTCTGTAGTAAAAAATAATCTAGTTATAGCCAACACATTGTTCCAACAATGTGTAAGGATCACGCGGAGAAAGGTTAAAAAAAACATAAACCTGTTTGATTTGTGGGTTTTCCTATCAATTCCTTAGAGACCCGCTCATAGCATAATCCTTCCTTTCTCACTTGTTTGCAACATCCGTTTTGTGGTGTTTCGTGTGTCTGCTCAGTATCTCAATTTATCTTTTTTTGTTGATATTTAATCTACTTATTCAAATGTCTGTTTATATTCCCTTTTTTCATAATCTCCAGTCGTATTTGCTCAATTTTCCAAACCAATGCCTCGGCTATCCGTCAACTCCACCCCCTCCCTCCGGCTTGTCCTGGGTTTGAGGGCTTTCCTTCCTGGGCCGCGTCCGGCGCTCCCCACGCCCCCTCCCACTCCGTTTCCTCCTCCTGCGGCTACCAGAGCATTTCCTGTGCTCCTTGACTTGATGTGTTGTCTGCAGCACGCGATTCTTTGTCTCCTAGAGACACCCATTGAGCACACGATCACTATTGTGAGAAATTTTTGTTCCCTAATGATACTGATGGTGTGTACTCTTAACTGACGTATTATGGAATTTGTCAGTCAGTAAGATTAACTGATAGCATCTGAAACTGACATTTCCATCAGTATTACATTGTTACTTAAAACGCTGATTTCCAATATGGCAACAGCTCCAGGGGGGAGAGAAATAGCACAATAGCTTTACAGTAATTATTCATTATATAAAAGTTAAAATACTTATATAGTAGTTAAGGCCTTTCATGTCCGTTGTTTTCATTTCCCCTGGTAGGTTTAACGTTTTACTTTGAAGTTCACAGTACAGTTAGAAAATAAATACACGATGTCCACACTCTGACAACACTCTGTTTTGTGGGTGCACTGCGTTGTGCGTGGGGTGAGGAGGGAGGTGTGTATGTGCATGTGTAATTGTATGTGTATGTGTATGTGTATGTGAGTGAGTGAGTGAGTGAGTGAGTGAGTGAGTGAGTGTGTGTGTGTGTGTGTGTGTGTGTGTGTGTGTGTGTGTGTGTGTGTGTGTGTGTGTGGTGTGTGTGTGTGTGTGTGTGTGTGGTGAGTGTGAGTGTGAGTGTGAGTGTGAGTGTGAGTGTGAGTGTGAGTGTGAGTGTGAGTGTGAGTGTGTGTGTGTGTGTGTCTGTGTGCGTGTGCGTGTGTGTGTGTGTGTGTGTGTGCTGTGCGTGTGCGTGTGCGTGTGCGTGTG
>NW_023651060.1:0-5757 GCF_015228065.2 Penaeus monodon
ACTCGCAGTCCCCAAACTAATTGGGGGAACTATCTCTGCCGCTTTTAAAAAGTTCACGTAATACCCAGACTATTATTTGGTAAAACCAGAAATCAGTGAACTAAAGGGTGTTTTCCCCCAATATCCACTGCCCGCTGCCGCAGTTTCACCGAAACCCCTGGTTGGGACTAAAGAGGGTATCCTGTTCAAGGGAAACCCCTAGGGTGCAGTTTTTGTCTTACCCGAAAAAACTGACCCTTTAAACCCCAAAATTTTGGGTGATGCTTTTTCTACTTTCAATTTGCTAATGTTAAAGAAAATAGCCCCCTTAGTATAGATATACTTGTAGGTTTGGATGCTTTTTGGGGAAATTATGGACCCTTTAAAAAAAGCCATATCGAATAATGGATTATACCCCAAGGGTCTGATTGGGTTGGGTTTTTTGTCTGGTTCAGGGGAGGGCTCTTCTAAAACCCAAATTTCTCAACCCAAATGTTGTGTAAAGGAAATGTCGTTTCTGATATACGTAAACTTTGGAGTTTAAATCTGTTGGAAAACTCGAAAAAAAAGGGTTTCTCCCCTTTCCTCGACCTGTTCTACAGGAGTTTGTGGAAATTTGGGTTTTGATTGGGGGGGGGGGCATCTGATGGGTTCCCCGGGAAGTAAATGAAAAAAGAATCTTAAAAAATGAGAATTGAAAGGGAAAAGGCTAGAAGGATTAGAGCGTAATTAGATAAGGCCCAAGCTTAAGAAACAATATTCTGATGTGTTTACGGTTATGAAACGGGGGAAAAATTGGGGAGTCCTTTAAAATGTGTTTTAAGTTCTCGGCCTACTTTTAAAAATCCTCAGGTTCTTCAGCAAATTTTCCCAGTTTTTGATGCTTCTCAGCAGTTCAATGGCATTTCCTAAAAGTTTACTTATCGGGTCCTTCATTTAAACCGATCTTGTGAAAAGTTGCACTGACTGCTTTATTACAAGGGCTTCTTACAGATTTTGTTCGGCAAGAAAACCGAATGGTTATCGCTGTCCAGGAAATGCAAAACTCCATTGAATTTGTGGGGTTTTTCGTTTCCCTTTGGGAAAAAAAGTGCCCTTTTTTTTCTAAAACAACTATTACATAAACCTTTCAGTCTTTTCCTATACTGAAGTCACAAAACCTTTATGTGGACATTGGTTGTCAGGGGCGAACAGTCTTAGGGGGCTTCTATAAATTCAAAGAGCTTCAAGTTTTTGGGATTAGCCGGTTTCCCCTTTTTTTGGGCTTCAAATTTTAAGTTATTTAGAAAGTCTTGACAAAAATTTTCACGATAAGGGAAAATGAATCCCCACCCTTTTAGGTAGAGGTGGTTACCCTTAACAACTAGTTTATCTTGAAGGTTTTGATTTAGACTTGGGGCACAGTTGGTGTCGACAAAGGGAAAACTTTTCTTAGTCTCATACCAATTTTTGACCCACTTGGTCTGATTATTTTTTTGTCATGCATGCTAAAATCCTCTCTCAGCTTTAAAAACTTGTTTTTGATTGGGATAATATTACCAAAAGGTTTTGCAAAATTTGTTCAAGAATTGGGTTAAAAACTTGCAGTTCTAAATATGAGAGAAAATCATTGCTATTTTCCAGAAATTTCAGATGAGATTGTATGGTCTAAACTTCAGAAAAAGGGAAGACTTGTTGTATTTGAGAGTTCCCCTTGTGGGGGCCATCCAGGTTCTTTTGATTAGAAATGTCTAGGTAGCTCCAAAAAATGGGTTATTTTCCCCTACTAAATTGCTTCGGCATTACTTTGTCCCCAGCTTTTAATTTTGTAAAGTCTGCCCCCTATCTTGAAAGACGTAACTTATTGTTTTGAACGACTAAAAGGGTTGCGCTTACATAAATAAGGGTGATCCTTGTAATGGAAGGTACCAGGGAACCATCCCCACGGTCCATTGTCCCGGGGGAAAGGAAAAACCTGGTTTTGTTTCTAAAGGGAATTACTGATCCTTGTAAAATTTTCTTTATGGATAAGGCCCTTCTTGGTTTCTAAACCTTTATTTAAAAAAAGGAAAATTAAGTTACCTATAAGAAAATTCGTGAAAAAAAACTTTTTTGTTACCGTGACCACTTCCCAAATATTTGATATTGGAGATGGAGTCAGTTTTAAAATCACATTAGTGCTTAGGTTATGAGATTTTAAATAATGCCCGCCCCATTCTGTAAAATGTCGGGGTATTGTTTTCTGTGCGTTGGTTAAATCCCCAAAACCAAATTTTTTTTATTGTGTCAAAAGAGGAAATTTTGTCAAAAATTGCAATTTGAGAACGAGTAATCTCCTGCAGGGGTTCTCCTTTGTGTAGACAAATCCCTTTGTAGTGAAAAAGGTTTTTTTGGGAAATTAAAGGACTTTTGGAAAATCAGACTTCATTTTGAAAAAAACATCCTGTTATAGTTCCTTCAGTCATTTTGCAAACTCTGGTTCAATTTAAACTTTTTTTTTCCTGAAGTACATGGATCTCCACCTTTTAAGGGAAGCTATTGGATAGGGGGAGTCAACAAATTGCAAAAACGTTTTAAGTGTTTGGGGTGTAAGGGTAAAACTCCGGTTTGTAATCAGCCTGCTGCACCTCTACCAGGTTTAATCCGCTAATGACCTTACTGTTGACGGGGAAAGATAATTTGAAATAATTAATCTAGGGGTTTAAAAGATTTAAGATTGCTTCTTCCTATTTGTGACGGTTTGATTATGCGGTTCCTTTTTTGTATTGATTTTTTTCCAAAAATTGTACTTTTTGTTGTTTCAGTGCATGATGAAGCGTCCCTTTAGAACTTACTATTCATCATCTCTCCTGATTTGCATGTTTGTTGTATATAAATTTGCAATGAAGGGCATTCCATCTTTTTTTTTTTTTTTTTTTTTTTTTTTTTTTTTTTTTTTTTTTTTTTTTTTACTCAATAATCCCAAAAACATTTTTGGTGCCCCCCACTTCAGCAAGAATATGGTCCCTATCTCCCAGGGGAAATTCGTTGTTCTTCATGGTGGGGGGGTTGGTGGGAGTGTTTGATTAGGTCTTTTAAAAATCTGCTTTGGGGAAAAAAATATTTAATTTGTCAAAATTGAGCTTGAGACCACGTTTTCAAAAGTGGAGGCTTGTGTAAATTCTAGACCTTTAACCTTTATTGAGATGAACTCGTGTTTCAGATCCTTTGATTCTTCCTTTTTCTCATTGAAAGTAATCCATTTTTGAGATTAGCGACCAATCTTCATATTTTCAAAAGGGATTATTTGTCCGAGAAAGTGTTGGCCACAGCAGTTTAAAAATTTTTGGAAATTATGGAGAAATGATTATCTAAAATTTTTCCACCAAAAGGGATCTGGCAAAATTGTATATAAAGAAAGTCGCGTACTATCAAGAGAACATTTTTCGGGGCTTAAAGGGCCATTAAGTGTGCTACAAGTTTTTTCCCAGGAATAAATATCATTAGGAGTGTTAGGGCAAAACGGGAAAAAAATATTAATAGACCAGTGCAAATTGCATGGGTCTTGAAATGTAAATCCTCTGTAAAAAATTCTAAAGAAAATATAGTCACTTCAAAAAAACAGTAACCTCATTTTTTGGGAAAAAATGAAAATATGCCCTGAGCTTCTAAAGTCAACGGGGTTGTGCATAAGAGGCCCGACAAACTTCTTGAAATATTTTGGGCATAGTTAGTTTTTTTTTTCTTTCTTTTCTTCTTCTTCTATTGTCAAGGTTAAGTTTAAAGATCTAATATTCAATCCATGATTTTAAAAATGAAATCATAAAAAGAAAACTCATATATTTATTTTCAGAATTTATTTCCTCATTTAAGTATACTTAGTCTATGATAGGGGAAGTCCTATGGTGGGGGAGTATGTTAAAAATGTTTTTCTCACCCCTTTGATGCTCAGGACCATTTTCTGTTTATTTTAGAATTATTTCATATTTTTGTTAGCTAAGTGTGGTTTTTTAAATGGGTCTGGGGAAAATTACATATTTTTTTAAAATTTTTTTAAAACTAAAGAGAATGCCCTAAATCTTTTGTGTGTAAACCCTTGAAAATAAGATCACACTGGCCTGCCCCCTGTTCCATTCAAAAAACCCCCCAAAACCTCGCTCCCGCTTCTTTAACCTTTTTGGGGATGTGGGTCTGTGAGACCTTACGTCCTTGTTTACATCATTGCGGTACCTCCACAGTTACATGTGGTTTCTTTCGGAGCGCTCGGAAAGCGCAGCCACCTCGAGGGTCATTTTGAATTTCGAAAAACTGAAAAAATAGTTTACATAGAATTGAAAAAATCCCACATATAGTTGACATGTAAAAAAAAAAAAAAAAAAAAAAAAAAAAAAAAAAAAATATTATATATATATTTTATATATATATTAAATATAATATATATTTATTTTAAAATTATATATAATAAGATGGGGCTTTGGGTGGCCATCCATAGATTTGTCACCCCAAAAACAATTTTTAAAAAACAATCCGTTGGCCTTAAAAAAAGGGGGGCTGACAAGTTAAAAAAAATATTCCCTTGGACCAGATACATACCGTATCTTTCACAGGATTTGAGGACAATAGAAGAAAGTGAAATTTTTTAAAAAACATGGAGGACCAAAGCATTGTGGATGTAAACTGGGTGTCCAAAAAAGAGAAATTGCAAACAAAAACCGGATTATTTCTTTACTTTTACTTCAATAATCCTTGAAAGGTTTAAATATGGTATAAATTTTGTCCAATGCACCTATATTAAAAAAATACTATCTTTTTTTAAAGATGCCAACATTTTGACACCCTCTTACGTGCAATGAAGATACAATTGTTGATATCGAATAATCATCTTCCCTGCGTGTAAAAAGCAATTTTAACGGGTCAAAGCTTATGACTCGTTGTGGGGGTTGGCAAAATTTTGGGTTTCTGCGCCAACCCTTTTATCGAGAGGTCCCCGTGACATTATAAAGGGGTTTTTTACTTTTATATAAAAACTGCCTTTTGATGGGGTATTAAACGAAAACTACTCTTAATGGGGACTGAGAAATTAGATTTTTACCTTCGTTTTTGGTAATTGAGTTATTGTAGGTACATGAAAAAATATCCTTATACTATTCCTCTTTGTTATTCCCAAACCCCCCCCCCCCCTAATTAAAAATGGGGGTTGATCTGAGAATCTATGCCTGATACCTTAAAAATTGAACTTCTTTGTTTTCAGGTTTTTTTAAATATCACTGGGTTTTGCTGTGTGGGGAAATTAAAAACTTTACATTCCTTCCTCAATTCATCTTTAAAGAAAGGTAACGAATATCAATGGCTTTGTCTTTGGTGATTTACTGGGTTTTTGCCCAAAATTATACTGCTTGGTTTCCAACTCTTGGTCACGGGTTTTTAAATTTAACGTAAAAGATCAATACATTTGTCTTTGGGAAAATTTCTTCCCAATGGCGTATGTAAGGGCCATTACTCTGCTTCACAAAATGAAAATGCGCTGTTTGTTGCTTCTTACTTCTCCATATATATGTAAATGAAAAATACCTGATATGCTTTTTCTGTCTCTGATGATCCCCCGTCCATCACAAAATCCCTTGAGTTGAATTTGGTTCATCTGACTTTCTAAATGTAGCCATTTTCACGATGTCTTCAAGTATTAAGAAAATGCTTAGCAAATTTGATTGCGCTTTTTTTATGTTTTGACATATATTGTGAACAATTTTCCTCGGGGTTTTAGTCAATGCCTTTTTGGCCGGTGAAAGGACTTCCATGTGATTTTGGTCACCAAAAGGG
>NW_023651061.1:0-5756 GCF_015228065.2 Penaeus monodon
GGGGGGGAGCACCCCGACCCCAAAAATCCGTATGAGGTCACGGTTGACTCTTCACGTAACGTGAAAGTGTATTGAATGCCCGTAGAGTTCCCCCCCTTTTTCTAAACCAATTTTTTTTCCCGAAACCCGTTCCTTTCCCCCCCGCCGTCGTGAGCTCGCGGTGTGTGGCTCGGGACAGATTTTTTTGGAAGGCAAAAAAACCCCGGGAGAAAATATATTTATATTCAGTATAATTTTGTGCAGACATATATTATAAAATAATATATATATAATTATATAATATTTATTATATATATATATATATATGTGTGTGTGGGTGTGTGTTTGTGTGTTGTGTTGTGTCGTGTGTGTGTGTGTGTGTTGTTGTGTGTATGTGTTGTCTGGTGTGTTGTATACATAAAAAAAACTATATGTAAATATTCATATACTTCAATATGTATACTATATAAATATTATGTCTATAAAATTTTAAAAATACATATTTATATTATATATAAAAAAATTAAAAAATATTTATATATATATTTTTAAATTTTTATATAATGTTACATATTTGCATGTGTCTTTAATTCACACACACACACAAATATATATTATAATATATATATATATATATATATATATATAAAATTTAAAATAAAATTTATATACTATATATATTAATACACCACGCATACATATCACCCCTATCTTGCTAGAGAGAGGGCTCAGAAGGGCGACAATTTGGGGAACGAAGGGGGGCCTTTTTCTCCTCCCTGCATAAACGTTTCCCCCTTTGTTTTGAGACAAGTTCGGCGCCGGAAAAAAAAAAAAAAGGGTAAAGGGTTTGTGCCCCGCGGGACGGGGGGCAGTGAGATGGGGGGGTGTGGAGGGGGAGAAAGGGGGGGAAGGGAGAGAGAGGGGAAGAGAAGAGAGGAGAAGAGAAGAAGAGAAGAAGAGGGGAAAAGGGGGAGAAAAGAGAGAGGAAAAGAGGGGAGGAAGGGGAAGGAGGGGAAAGGGAAAAAAAAAAAAAAAAAAGGGGGAGAAGTGGTTTGAAAAAGGGGTAAAAAGGGGGAAAAGGGGGAGAAAGGGGGGGGGGGGAAAGGGGGGGGAAAAAAAAAAAAAAAATTTTTTTAAAAAAAAAAAAAAAGGGGGGGGGGGGGGGGGGGGGAAAAAAAAAAAAAAAGGGGGGGGTAAAGGGTGTGTTTTAAAGAAGGGAAAGGGGGAAAAGAGAAAAGGGGGAAAAAAAAAAAAAGGAAAAGGGAAAAAAAGTAAAAAGGGGGTTTTTTTTTCCCCCCTTGTCTTAACGGGGTATTTTCTTTTAAACCTTACTCTTTTTTTTCTTTACCCCCTTCCCCGCTTTTTTTTTCTTTTTCCCCCGGGGGCCCCCTCCTCCCGGGGAAAGGGGGGGCCTTATGGGGTGGTTCTTACAAACCCCCTAACACCAAAAAAGGACCCCCCCCTCGTGACGGGGGTTTCTTTTTGGGTTTTTTTCCCCCGGGAAAAAAGCCACCCCATTAAAAAATAAATTATAACCGGGTAACGGAAAAAAAATTATCCCTTAACCCGGGGCCCCTTTTCGGCCCTCCCCCCGACCCCCGGGTAAAAACTTGGCTTCGCCCCTTCTGGGGGTTCCTTTTTGGGCTTTGTCCCTTGAAAACCCGTCCCTGGTAATGGTTCTTCCACCCCCGAAATTGAAATCCCCTTAATTCGGCTCCCCCCTGGGCCTCCCGGCCTAACTGGCGGGGTCCCCTCTCCCCGTCCTCCGTCTCGCCCCGGCCCTTTCCCGGGGGCCCCCTCGAAACTTCCCCGTTCAGGGGCGTCGGGGGGGGGGCCAGGGGTCTGTTTCTCGTTTGACTCCGGGTTTTCCGGGGGCGTCCCCCCGGGCCACACCCCCTCGTTCTGGGGAAAAGGGTCGGTTCGCGTTGGGGGGGGTCGGACCACCTTTTCTACGTCCGGCCGGGGGAGGGCGATTTCGTAGGGTTTTTTCCGGGCCCAAGGGTCCCCTTCGGTCCGGGGGGGTCCCGGAAAAAAGTGGGGGCCTTTAAACGGGGGGCCGGAAAGAAAAAAAAAGGAAAGGGGGGGATTTCATAGCCTTTTAAAACTTTTAAGGTTTTTTTTGGGGTTTTTTACTTTTTTCGTCTTTTTTTTCATTTTTTTTTACAAAAAGGGAAAAGAAGAAAAAAAAGGGGGGAATCATAGGGGTTTTCCCAAATACGTAAAAATTTATTTTTGGGTTTTAATGGGTCCAGGAAGAAAAAAACCCATAGTCCGCAACGTTTAAAAAAAATTGTTTTAAAAAGGAAGGAAAAAAATTGGGGGCAAAAAGGAAATTTTACCCGGCCAAGAAAAAAGGGGATTTTACCTTTTTGGGGGGGGGGCAATTGGGTTAGGGGTATACGCTTCAAAAAAGGGGGGGGGGTGTACGGTGAATAAAAAAAGTTTAGCGTTTATTACAAAACTTAAGTAAAAAAAAGTACTAAAAGATTTTTAAACACCACTTTGGGTTTCAACTTTAAATGATATGGCAAATCCATAATAATTCATAAAAAAATTTTTCCCAAATTTTTTATCAACAAATTCTGGGGTAAAATATCCCATTAAAAAATTCTTGGGTTTGACCCGGGATTTAAAAACAATAAAACCATACCGGGGCCTTTTATGGGGGGGGGAAAAAAAAAATTCCTTCTTCTGCTATCTGAATGGGCCGCTCGCAAAAATTCCCCAAGGATATTGTTTTTACGAATACACAAAAAGCTTGGGGGGGACCCAAAACTGCAAGGCTTTAAAAGGGTGGAAAAGGGGTGATTAAAAAGCGAATAATATTCTAGCTTAAAAACCTAGTCCTACATTAAATTCGGACTAAAACCGCGGGTCACACCGACTCAAGGGAGCCGAAGAACGAATAAATTTGGTTTTTTTCACCTACTCCGAACGACGGCGCAATCTATTAGGCTTTACGCAACCCCGGGGGAATATCGGCAATCCTTCACTATGATATGGGGGGAAAATCCTACGCCTTTTTCCAAAAAAACAATTTTTGGGTTCCTGCTTCGCTCTAGCGCCCCATAAACGTGTCACCAAAAAACAATGTAAAATGAATTTTGCTTCCCAATTGAGGGAACCAATGGGGCATCTGACCTTTTACCACCCGCCCCCCCCCGGAAAAAAAGGAAATGAGGCGGGGCAGGTCGGGGGGCGGGTTAGGAAAAAGTTGAAAGGGCGTGATAATAAAAAGAACGGTTAAATTGGCAGAGAAAAAACAATAAAATCTCTTAAAACGGAGAAAATAATTAAATTTCTTAACTAACGAACATATTCATGTTTTTTTGATCCATACTCATCGCCGGAAATGCGATCTGAGGTGGAAGAATAGTGGAGAACGTGCCCTTTGCTGTCCTTGCACCTTTTAACCCAACAAAAAACACGGCTTACATTCATGTATGGGGAAGGAAAGGGAAAAAAAATAAAGGGGGGCCCAACGTGTATTACGTGTTTTTTTTCTTAGCCATGTTTTTGAAGCGGTCGAGGGATTTTCTTCGGAGATTTGCTTCAGCTGCGAGCCGGAAAAACGCAGCGCCACCCTGCCACCAATTTTAAAAAACTATCTCCTTGCAAAATGGTGGGCAGAGGGTATTTTATACTTGTTAAACGGCTTGACTCTTTTTTTCTGAGATTTGACACCACAAGTATAAGAACACGACTGGTTTAGTTATAGGGTTTTTTAGGGCCGCGCGGAGGTCACGGGCAGGCCCCAGAGGGGGGCTGACCTTAAATCGCTGGTAGCTGGCTACGAACTCCCGGTCAAACGGGTCAATATAAAATGTACCTCCGCCCTCGTGACGGGTGGGTTTTTTTTTTGGGACTTTGGATCCACGTGGAAAACACACGTGGTCCACTGGTAATAGAAATAGAAATTATCCCATCCTGTACAGAAATAGAATTATCCCATCTTTATATATATAATAATATATTATTATATTATTAATATATATATATATATATATATAATATATATAAAAAAAAGAGAGAGAGAGAGAGAGAGGGGAGGGGAGAGAGAGGGTAAGATAGATAATAGATGATAGATAGATAGAAAAGAGAGAGAAGAGAGAGAGAGTAAGAGATGATAGATGATAGATAGAGAGAGAGAGAGAGGAAAAAGAGAGAGAGAAGAGAAAGAGAGAGAGAGAAAAAGAAGAGAAGAGAGAGGAGAAGAGAGAGGGTTTTAAATAGGAGAGAAAAGGGGATAGAGGAAGAGAGAGAGGAAAAAGTAAAGTTAGATGAAAAGGGGGAAGGGAGGAAAAGGAAGGGGGAAGGAAGAGAAGGAGAGAGAAGAAAATGGAGAAGAGAAAGAGAGAGAAGAGAGAAGGAGAGTAAAAAATAGATAGATAATAGATAGATAATAGAAGAGAGCGAAAAAGAAGAACAGAGTGGAGAAGAGAAGAAGAGAGGGGAAGTAGGGGAAAAAAAAAGATAGAAAAAAAAGAAACCCCTCCCCCTCAAAAAATACCACCCTCCAAAAAATGAAAAAGAAAACATCCCCCAAAAAGAACAAAACGAAAAAAACGACCGGATTTCCAGCGAACCGGGCAGCCCACCAAAACCCTCGGCGCCATAAAAGACGCGGAAGGAAAAAGTACAAAAAAGCCCCCATGAATAAATAAACGTCTACTTTCAGGTCTGAAAAAGGGAAAAAAGTTCGTAAAAAGACTCTTATTATTCCAAGAGGAAAACCTTTCCTCTAAATTTTTTTGGGAAATTCCCCTTTTGTGTATTTTTTTTTTTTTTTCCCTCCTGATCACTTCTGTGTGGATTTTCATATTCGTCCTTCATTTTCTTTCCCCTATTTTCTCTGTCGTCTGTTTGTCTATTATCATCTGTCGGGGCTGTGTATTTTTTCTATCCATTTATTTTCTATCCGTCCCTCACTTCCTTCCATCCATCCCTTGCTGCCGTTCCTCGTCTCTCTCTTTTCCATCTTCCTATGCCCGAAGAAGGAATCCGATAGGAACAACAAACAAAAAAACAAAAAAAAAAATACAGACCACACCAACCACACCGTGTATGTATATATTATATATATATATATATTATATATATATATATATATATATATAATATATATATATTATATATATATATTATGTATATCACCACACACACACCACACACCAAACCCACACACCACATTGGTATTATATATAATATAATATATATAATATATATTATATATATAATATATATATATATATATATATATATATATAAAAATACCCAAATTTCCTAGATAGTTTTTCCCCTAAAGTGGTGCTCGATTTTTCCACAAAAAGAAAAAGCGAAATCCCCCTCCCCTTTCCCCCCATCCCCCCCCCCCCTCCCCTTCTCCATACGCTGAAGGCACAAATTTCCCCGAATAATCTAACTTTAAATCGGCGAGGAGAGAGAAAAAAAAGAGGGTGAGAAAATTTTAGAAAAAAAGCTGTGGGAAATTTTATTATGAAAAAGTGCTGACGTTATTCGCCTGTTCAGTGCCTTGCGTGTAGCGTTTCTTTAGGATATGTGCATCTGTGGTGTGTGTGTGTTTGTGGGGTGTATGCGTTTGTGGGGGTTGTGTTTTTTTGCAATTGTTATGTGTCTTTTTGTATGTTTTATGTGTTGTGTAAAGTAGTAATATAATATATTAATATAAATAAAATTTTTATTATTATAATTAATAATTAATATATATATTTATATATATAATATATTTTTTTTTTTTTTTTTTATTTTTTTTTTTA
>NW_023651062.1:0-5756 GCF_015228065.2 Penaeus monodon
TTTCCAATCATTTGATGATTCGGCAATTATTAGGGTAATAATGATAATAATTACAAAATTCTATTAATCATGACAATAATGATGATAATAGTGAGAAAAAAGAGAATTTGGATAACATTTGATGATTATTTCTATTATTACTATTATCATTTTTTATTTCATTATTATCATTATTATTATTATTATTATTATTGTTATTATTTTATTATTATTATTATTATTATTATTATTATTTATTATTATTATTATTATTATTATTACTTTAATTATTAGTATTATTGCAAATAAAAATATTATAACTGTAATAATAACAAAAATAACGATATTAATTAAAATAATGACATAAATAATGATTATAAAAACGTTAGTATTGATATTATTATTGCTATTACTATTATTATTGTAGTTGTTATTAGTATAGATGTAAAAATAAAATATTATAACTGCAATAATTGCAATAATAATTGATAATAATTGCAATAATGATGATGATAATTGCAATAAGGATGATAATGATGATGATAACGATAATAATGATGATAATCATGATAATAATGATGATAATAACAGGAATTGTGTCAATATATAATAAAAAAAAGGTAAAATAATAAAAAATCCCAAAAGTCGAAAAAGCGGCAAAATCTAGCGATATATAGCCTTTTGAGAGTAGACTCCAAAATGACGTTTCTTTCCATTCATTTGATGATTCTGGCAATTATTAGGGTAATAATGATAATAATTACCAGAATTCTATTAATCATGACAATAATGATGATAAAAGTGAGAATAAAGAGAATTTGGATAACATTTGATGTTTATTAATAATAATACTATTATCATTATTATTATCATTATTATCATTATTATTTTTATTATTATTATTATTATTATTATTATAATTATTATTATTATTATTATTATTACTTTAATTATTGGTATTATTGCCAAAAAATATATTATAACCGTAATAATAACAATAATAATAATAATAAGTATAATTATAATAATACTAATTGTTATAATATTGTTATTAATATTATTATTGTTATTATTATCATTATTATTATTTTACTGGTAGTATAATTTTAAAATAATTATTATAAAAAGTAATAATTACAGTACTAACGATATTAATTGAAATAATGATATAAATAATGATTATAAAAAAAGTTATTATTGTTATTATTATTGTTATTACTATTATTATTGTAGTCGTTATTAGTATAGATGTAAAATTATATATTATAACTGCAATAATTGCAATAATAATGATAATAATTGCAATAATGATGATAATAATTGCAATAATGACGATAATGATGATGATAATGATGATAATGATGAGGATAACGATAATAATGATGATAATCATGATAATAATGATGATAATAACAGGAAAATTTTGTCCATATATAATAAAAAAAGGTAAAAAAATACAAATCCCAAAAGTCGAAAAAGCGGCAAAATCTAGCGAAATATAGCCTTTGAGAGTAGACTCCAAATGACGTTTTTCCATTCATTTGATGATTCTGGCAATTATTAGGGTAATAATGATAATAATTCCAGAATTTAGTTAATCACGACAATAATGATGATAAAAGTGAGATAAAGAGAATTTGGATAACATTTGATGATTATAATTTATTACTATATCATTATATTATCATTAGGTCATATATTATTATTATATATTAATTATGATAAATTAATAAGATTTGTAACTTTATTTAATTATCATTTTATTATTATTTGCCAAAAAGTATATTATAACTGATAGTATAAATATAATAATAATGATAAGTATAATCATAATAATACTAATTGTTATGATATGTTATTCAATATATATTGTTAATATATCATATTATTATATTTTACTGGTAGTATAATTGTAAAAATAATTATTATAACATGTAATATTAAGTATACGTATATTTATGAAATAATTGTATAAATAATGATTATAAAACGCGTTATTATGTTATTATTATTGTTATACATATTATTGAGTGTTATTAGTATATTATGTAAAATTTATTATTATACTGCAATAATTGCATAATAATGATAATTAATTGCATAATGATGATAATAATTGCAATAATATGATAATGATGATGATAATCATGATAATAATGATGATAATAACAGAATTGGTCCATAATAATAAAAAATGTAAAGAAAAAAAATTCCAAAATGTGAAAAGCGGCAAAATCTAGGCGAAATATAGACTCAAAAAATGACGTTTTTACAATTCCTATATGATTTAGCAAATTATTAGCAAATGATAAATTACCAGAATTCTATTAATTATGACAATAATGATGATAAAATTTGAGGATAAAAGAAATTGGATAACATTGATGATTATTAATATTATTACTATTATATATTAAAATCATGAATATAATTATTTGTAATTTATCATTATTATTATTATTTATTATATTATTATATTATATATTATTATTATTATATATATTACTTTAATTATTAGTATTATTGCAAAATATATTATACTGTATAATTAACATAATAATATATAATAAGTTATAATTATAAAAATACTAATGTTATAATATGTTATTAATATTATTATTGTAATATATCATTATTATTTTTTGCTGGTAATTATAATTGTAAAAATATTATATAACATATAATTACAGTAATATACGATATTAATTGGAATAATGATATAAATAAATGATTATAAAAACGTTATTATTATATTATGTTATTACTATATATTGTAATTATATTATAAGATGTTAAAATTGTAATTATAATGCAATGATTGCAATTAATATTGTAATTAATTGCAATAATGAAATATAATAATTGCAATAATGATGATAATGATGATGATAATGATGATGATAACGATAATAATGATGATAATCAATGATAATAATGATGATGATAACATGAATTGTGTCATATATAATAAAAAAGTAAAAGAAAAAAATCCCAAAGTCGAAAAAAGCGGCAAAATTAGCGAAATATAGCCTTTAGAGAAAAAAAACTCCAAAATGACGTTTTTCCAATATTGAGAATTCTGGGAAATTATTAGGGAATATGATAAAATTATCCAGAATTCTATTATGCATGAGAATAATGATGATAAAAGTGAGAATGAAGAGAATTTGGATAACATTTGATGATATTGAATAATTATTACTATTATCAATTTATCAGTATTATATTATTATTATTATTTATATATTATTATATTATTACTTTAATTATTAGTATTATTGCCAAAAAATATATATTATTACTGTAATAATAACAATAATAATAATAATAAGTATAATTATAATAATAATAATGTATAATATTGTTATTAATATAATATTGTTATTATTATCATATTTTATTTTTTGGTAGTATATTGTTAAATATAATTATTATAAATGTAATACTTCAGTAATAACGATATAATTGAATAATAATAAATAATGATTATAAAAACGTTTTATTGTTATATATTAATATGATTATAAAAATTATTGTAGTCGTTATTAGTATAGATTTAAATTCATATATTATAACTGCAATAATTGCAATTAATAAAGATAATAATTGCAATAATATGATAATAATTGCAATAATGATGATAATGTATATTGATAATGATGGATAATGATGTATGATGATAAACGATAATAATGATGATAATCATGATAATAATGATGACAATAACAGGAATTGTGTCCATATATAATAAAAAAGGTAAAAGAAAAAAAATCCCAAAAGTCGAAAAAGCGGCAAAATCTAGCGAAATTATAGCCTTTTGAGAGTAGACTCCAAAATGACGTTTTTTCCATTCATTTGATGATTCTGGCAATTATTAGGGTAATAATGATAATAATTACCAGAATTCTATTAATCATGACAATTATGATGATAAAAGTGAGAATAAAGAGAATTTGGATAACATTTGATGATTATTAATATTATTACTATTATCATTATTATCATAATTATTATCATTATTATTATTATTATTATTATATTATTATTATTATTATTATTATTATTATTATTATTATTATTATCATTATTATTATTATTATTATTATTATTACTTTAATTATTAGTATTATTGCCAAAAAATATATTATAACTGTAATAATAACAATAATAATAATAATAAGTATAATTATAAAAATACTAATTGTTATAATATTGTTATTAATATTATTATTGTTATTATTATTATTATTATTATTTTTTACTGGTAGTATAATTGTAAAAATAATTATTATAACAGTAATAATTACAGTACTAACAATATTAATTGAAATAATGATATAAATAATGATTATAAAATCGTTATTATTGTTATTACTATTATTATTGTAGTTGTTATTAGTATAGATGTAAAATTATATATTATAACTGCAATAATTGCAATAATAATGATAATAATTGCAATAATGATGATAAATTGCAATAATGATGATAATGATGATGATAATGATGATAATGATGATGATAACGATAATAATGATGATAATCATGATAATAATGATGATAATAACAGGAATTGTGTCCATATATAATAAAAAAAAGGTAAAAGAAAAAAAATCCCAAAAGTCGAAAAAGCGGCAAAATCTAGCGAAATATAGCCTTTTGAGAGTAGACTCCAAAATGACGTTTTTTCCATTCATTTGATGATTCTGGCAATTATTAGGGTAATATGATAATAAAGAATAAAAGAATTTGGATAACATTTGATGATTATTAATATTATTACTATTATCATTATTATTATCATTATTATCATTATTATTATTATTATTATTATTATTATTATTACTTTAATTATTAGTATTATTGCCAAAAAATATATAAACTAATAATAAATAATAATAAATAAGTATAATTATAAATAATTACAAATTGTTATAATATTGTTATTATATTATTATTATTATTTTCTGTGATATTTAAATATTTTTAAACGGTAGTATAATGTAAAAATAATTATTATAACATGAAATTACAGTAATAAACAATGATTATTAAAGAATATGATATTAAATATGATTATTAAAAACGTTATTATGTTGATTATTATTGTTATTACTATTATTATTGTATTGTTATTAGTATAGATGTAAAATATATATAACTGCAATAATTGCAATAATATGATAATAATTGCAATAAATGATGATAATTTTGCAATAATGATGATGATAAGATGATAGATGATGATAACGATAATAATGATGATAATCAGGATAATTAATGATGATAATAACAGAAATTGTGTCATATATAATAAAAAAGGTAAAAGAAAAAAAAATCCAAAAGTCGAAAAAGCGCAAAATTCTAGACGAATAACCTTTGAGTGTAGATCCAAATGACGTTTTTTCCATTCATTTATGTAATTAGCAATTATTATGGTAATAATGATAATAATTACAAAAATCTATTAATCATGACAATAAAATGATGATAAGTGGAATAAAGAGAATTTGATAACATTTATATTATTAATTATATTATTACATTATTATTATATTATTATTCATTATTATTATTTATTATTATTATTATTATTATTATTATTATTAATTATTAATATTAATTATTGAAAAAAATATATTATAACTGTAATAATAACAATAATATAAATAATTAATTATAATAATATATTGTTATATATTTATTATATTATATTGTTATTATATTTAATTTTATTAGATATTTAAAATATATTTAATGTAAGTAAATTAAAACTA
>NW_023651064.1:0-5755 GCF_015228065.2 Penaeus monodon
CTTATCTAAAATTGATGACAATAATACAAGGGTGACAGGTTTAAAACTTTTTTCACCTCATGCAATTTCTCTTCCTCCCTTTCCCATCCCTCCCTGCAGTTATCTTGGACCCTGTCTTCGGATGAGGAGGAGGATGACAAGCGGCCCCCAGGTGTGGCTGGGGCGGCAGGGAACGGGGCTTTCTCCAGCCTGGAAGTGGGGACCCCAAGGTCCCCCAGAACCCATCAGCCACAAAGAACCTATCATTACCCTCAAGGATGATGTACCAAAGGAAGATGCTAGCGGGGGGGTCACAGGTGAGGCCAGTGGGTGCTGTTTTTTGCATTAGTTGTATTCTATTTTTCACTTTATTATTATGATGAATTTTTTGGGTCATTGTTATAATTATAAAGTGTGTATGTGTGGTTTGTGTTAATATGTATGTATGTATGTTGTATGTATGTATGTATGTGTGTGTAAGTTTTTGATTTTAGAGTTAAGAAGTTGTGATTTTTTTTTTGTCATTATCATTTAAACCTTTTTGTATTATTTTATTATTATTATTATTATTTATATAATATTTCTAGGTGGAGGGTTGCCAGATCTCCAAAGTCTTGTCGATGGCACCTTAAAGGGTCCATACACATCTATACAGTGTAGAAGCATCGTTTTGGGGTCGTACAAGGTCATGCCTAAAGAGAGGGTATTGATTGTGCCTCAAGGTCTTCGCCTAAAGCTTCCCACGTTTGAAGGTAAATAATGCATTTTAAATCAAATATATTGAACTATAGACATGTATATACATACATATCTTCTTTTAACGGTGGGTTTTCATGTCTGAACCGCCGTGGTCACAGCATGATACTCAATTGCAGTTTTTCATGTTGTGATGATCTTGGAGTGAGTACGTGGTAGGGTCCCAGTTCCTTTCCACGGAGAGTGCCGGTTTTACCTTTTTAGGTAATCATTCTCTCGATTCTATCCGGGCTTGGGCCCAGCACTGGACTTGGGCTGGTTTGGCCACCCAGTGGCTTGGTAGGCAATCGAGGTGAAGTTCCCTTTCCCAAGGGAGCAACGCGCGGCCGGTGACTCGAACCCTCGAAAATCAGATTGCCGTCGTGACAGTCTTGAGTCCGACGCTCTAACCATTCGGCCACCGCGGCCCCCATATACACACATATATGTATATAAGTGTGTATATGGAGCGTCGGACTCAAGACTGTCACGACGGCAATCTGAGTTCGAGGTTTCGAGTCACCGGCCGGGCGTTGCTCCCCTTTGGGGAAGGAACTTCACCTCGATTGCCTACCAAGCCACTGGGTGGCCTATATAATATATATATATATATATATATATATATATATATATATAAATATATGCTTTTCAGTGTGTGTGTGTGTGTGTGTGTGTTTGTGTGTGTTTTTGTGTGGGATATATATATATATATATATATATATATATTATATATATATATATATATATATATATATATATATATATATATATATATATATCTTTTCTGTTGTGTGTGTGTGTGTGTGTGTGTGTGTGTGTGTGTGTGTGTGTGTGTGTGTGTGTGTGTGTGTGTGTGTGTGTGTGTGTGTGTGTGTGTCTATCAATCTATCTATCTATCTTCTATCTATCTATCTATCTATCTATCTATCTATCTATCTATCTATCTATATATATATATATATATATATATATATATATATATATATATATTTATTTATTCTTTTCAGTGTGTGTGTGTGTGTGCGTGTTGTGTGTGTGTGTGTGTGTGTGTGTGTGTGTGTGTGTGTGTGTGTGTGTGCATGTGCGTGTGTGTGTGTGCGTGTGTGTGTCTGTGTATGCATGTGTGTGCGTGTGCGTGCGTGCGTGTGTAAGTGCGTCCGCGTGTGTGTATTCTTCTTCTTTTAACGGTAGGTTCATGTCTGAGCCGCCGTGGTCACAGCATGATACTTAATTGTAGTTTTCATGTTGTGATGCTCTTGGAGGGAGTACGTGGTAGGGTCCCCAGTTCCTTTCCACGGAGAGTGCCGGTGGTACCTTTTTTAGGTAATAATTTTCTCTATTTTATCCGGGCTTGGGACCAGCACTGACTTGGGCTGGCTTGGCCACCCATGGGTAGTAGGCAATAAAGGGGAAGTTTCCCTTTCCCAAGGGAACAAAGCGCCGGCCGGTGACTCGAACCCTCGAACCAAAATTTCCGTTGTGACAGTCTTGAGTCCGACGTCTAACCTTCGGCCCCTGCGGGCCCTTTTTGTGTTATACACATATAAAATAATTATGTGGTTATATATATATATATATATATTATAAATTATATATATATTAGTGCATGCCTATATTATATATAATTTATATATTTATATATATATATAAATATATATAGTGCATGCACTATATTATATATATATTATATTAATATATTATATAGGCATGCACTATATTAATATATATTTATAAAAATTTTTAAAATATAATGTATATGTATATGTATATTATATGTATTGTATATTATATGTATATGGGGAATTTATATTATATTTTTAATTATATATATATATATATATTTTATGTATTATTAAAGTTATATATGTATATATATAGTTATATATATATGTAATTTTATATGATTAAAAATGTATATATATAGTTATATATTGTTTATTTTTATTATATGTATTATATTGATATAAATTTTTATTATATATGTATATATATATTATAAAATTTTATTTTAATATATATATGTTTTTATATATTATATATTATAAATATTTTATAATATTATATATTAGTGCATGCCCTAATTATAAAATTTTATATATTTATATATAATATATATATATAATAATTATATAGTGCATCCCTATATTTAATATATATATATATATATTATAATAAAATATATAATTTTAAAAGTGCATGCCCTAAATAATAAATATATATAAATATTTATATTAATATTATATAATATATATAGGCGCCCTAATATATAATAATATATAATATAAATATATAAAATAATATTATATTATATATATATATATGCATATATATATTATATATATTATTATATATAGTGCTGCACTATATATATATATATATATAATATATAACATATATATATTATATTAGTGCATGCACTAATTTTATATATATATTTTATATAAAATATTTTTTATATATATATATATATATAAAAAAATATATATTATATGTATATAAAATATTATATATATATTATAATATATGTATAAAAATATATATTAATAATATATATATATATATATAAAATATATATTATATTATATATATATATATTTTATATATATAATATATATATAGTGCATGCACTATAATTATATATATATATATATATATAAAAATAAAATTTTATATAATTTTATATAATTATATATTTAGTGCATGCACTATATAATATATTATATATATATAATATATATATATATGATATATATACATATATATATTATATATATTATCAAATATATATATTTTATATTTTATATATTTATATATTTTATATACTATATAATATTATATATAGTGCATGCACTATAATATATTAAAATAAAATAATATATAGTGCATGCACTAATATATATATATATATATTATATATATTATATTATATAGTGCATGCACTATTTTATAATATATATATTTTATATATATATATATATATAATATATATATTTAGGGCATGCACTATATATATATATATATATATAAAATTACTATATTATATATATATAGTAATGCATATATATATAATATATGTATTATATATATATAGTGCATGCACTATATAACTATATATATTATTATATATATATATATATCATCCAACTAT
This sequence comes from Penaeus monodon, assembly GCF_015228065.2. NCBI lineage: Eukaryota > Metazoa > Arthropoda > Malacostraca > Decapoda > Penaeidae > Penaeus > Penaeus monodon. Next base: position 3,863 of record NW_023651064.1, read on the forward strand.
ATATAACAAATAAAAAATATTATAAAATATATATATGCACTTTTATATATATATATTATTATATATAAAAATAATATATATATTATATATAGTGCATGCACTATATATATATATATATATATATTATTTAAAATAATTTTACATATATATATTATATATATATATATATATATAATATATATATATTTTATTATATAGTGCATATATTAAAATATATATATGATTAATATATATATATATATTTTATATATATATAAAATGAATATATATATTTTATATATATATATATAAAATAATATATAGTGGGATGCCCTATAAAATTAATATATATTATATATATAATATATAATGCATTTCCCTATATATATATAATATTATATTATATATATATATTTTATATATATATTATGTATATGTAATTATATATATTGTATATATAATTTATAAAATTTCATGCATTTTATATATATATATTTTATTTATATTTAGTGCTGCCTATATATATATATATATATATATAGTGCATGCACTATTAATATATATATATATATATATATTAATATATTTGTTTATAGTGCATGCACTATAAAAATATATATATATATATATTATATATATATAATAATTATATATATTATACATATAATATATTATATTAAAATATATAATTATAAATTATACATATATTATTAATAATATATATATATAATTTTAAAATATAATATATGTATTATATAAAATTATATATAATATATATATACCAAAAAAATATGTTATAATTTATTTATATATAATATAATATATAATTCATATATAAAAAAATTATATATCATATATAAAAATATATATTTTTATATATATATATATATTTTTATATATATATATTTTTTTTAATATTAAAAATATATATATTTTATTTATAAAAAATTATATATATTAAAAGTGTTTATATATATTATTATATATATTTATATATAAATATATATTATATATATGGGGAGCCTATATAAATAATATTTATTATATATGCATGCCTATTATAATAATAAAATTTAAAATTTTAGTGATGCAAAATTTAAAATATTAATAAGATATATATATTATATTTATAATGCATGCCATATATATAATATTATATAATATATATATATATAAAATATATATATATATATAATATTATAAAAGTATCCCATATATTTATATTAATGTATATATAAAATTTATATATATGGATATATATATATAATATTATAAAATTTTTTTTTATATATATATTATATATATATGATCAAAAAAAAAAAAAAAAAAAAAAAAAAAAAAAAAAAAAAAAAAAAAAAAAAAAAAAAAAAAAAAAAAAAAAAAAAAAAAAAAAAAAAAAAAAAAAAAAAAAAAAAAAAAAAAAAAAAAAAAAAAAAAAAAAAAAAAAAAAAAAAAAAAAAAAAAAAAAAAAAAAAAAAAAAAAAAAAAAAAAAAAAAAAAAAAAAAAAAAAAAAAAAAAAAAAAAAAAAAAAATTTTTTTTTTTTTTTTTTTTTTTTTTTTTTTTTTTTTTTTTTTTTTTTTTTTTTTTTTTTTTTTTTTTTTTTTTTTTTTTTTTTTTTTTTTTTTTTTTTTTTTTTTTTTTTTTTTTTTTTTTTTTTTTTTTTTTTTTTTTTTTTTTTTTTTTTTTTTTTTTTTTTTTTTTTTTTTAAAAATATATTATATTTTTATGCATGCACTTTTTTTTTTTTTATATAAAAATATAAATTAATTATATAGTTTTTTTGAAAAAATTTTCACCCCCCCTTTTTTTTTTTTTTTTTTTTTTTTTTTTTTTTTTTTTTTTTTTTTTTTTTTTTATATATATGATTAATAAAAGTGCCCATTTTTTTCACTTTTTTTTTTTATATAAATAT
>NW_023651065.1:0-2500 GCF_015228065.2 Penaeus monodon
ACACACAAAAAAAAAAAATCCGTGTATATCCCACACAAAATGTGATGTGTATGCACACCCACACTCACACATACACACACACACACACAACACCACACCACACACACACACTCACCCAAATATTATATATATATAATATAATATAATATTATATATTATTAATACACAATTATATTATATGTGTTGTGTTTTGGTTGTGTGTGTGTGTTGTTTTGTTGTGTCTTTGTATGTGCAGTTATGTACAATGAAATGAAAAAATAAATGTGATTTAATTAATTTTTATACACGCAAAAAACGTCAAGATATTTTTTTTTTTCTGTTTAAAACACTCAAATTTCCCAAATTAATAAAATTTGGTGTGCTAAAGTAACAAAAATTTAAAATCATTATTTCTTTAGGTCTTTATATATTTATCGTTTCATACCATACATACATAGATTATTACATATTATTTACGCACACACATACCATAAATCCGTGTTATTTTTAATATATATATATACTAAATAAAATTTAAAATTTTATTTTATATATATATATATTATTATGTTTTTATATTTTTATATTATATTTTATTTATTATATTTTTATATATTTTTTTTTTATTATTTTTTTTTTTTTTATATATTTTATATTATTTTAATTATTTTTTTGCATTTAACTGTTTTATTTTTATTTCTTTTTTTTATTTTTTTTAATTATATTAATTGCATCCCAAATTTTATCTACAGGGGGCCGGGGTGGCCGAAGGGTTAGAGCGTGGGCCTCACACTGTCACGGGGCAATCTGATTTTTGGGGTACGAGTCCCCGGGCCGGCGCGTTGTTTCCCTTGGGTAAGGAATTCACCTCGTTGCCTACCTAGCCCGGGGTGGCCAAGCCAGCCCAAGTCATCGGTCCCAACCCGGAAAAAAATAGAGAGAATGATTACCTAAAAAAGGTAACCCCGGCCTCTCCGGGGAAAGGAACGGGGGACCCTACCACGTACTCACTCCAAAAACTCCAACATGAAACTAAAATTAAGTATCATGCTGTACCACGGCGGCTCAACTAAAACCTACCTTTAAAAAGAAGAAATATTCTCACACCAAAACACACACCACACACACCAACACACACACACGCCACACCACACACACCACAAACACACCCACACGGGGGGTTTTCATTTCCCCCTTTCCCCTAGGACGTACGGGAAAAAACTCATTAAAAGGGGTAAGACCCAATTACATTTTAGTTATACGGTTTATAGGCCCGGGGAGGTCAGGCCGTCCCCGGAGAGAGGGCGGAGCTGACCTTAGGGGCGGTGGTACTTAGCACAACTCCCTCAAACGAGGTCGATAAAAAATGTCCTCCGCCCTCCTGAGGGGGGTTGGTTTCTTATTTGTGACTTTGGCCCCGGGGGAAAACAGCCACGTGGTCCAGGGGTTTTTAAAATAGAATTTCCACATCCTGTAACAAAATAGAATTATCCCATCTTATATTGTTTCGCCACCTACTCGCGCCTCCCCCTCGAGGCGCCTTAAAGGGTGACCTAATTTGGGCTGGTGCCCTCGTTCTCGTCTTGTCCGGTCCCTTTTTCGGGGCTTCTCGTCCCTGTCGTCCTAATCCCCGGGTCCTCTGTGAAAATGTCCGCCTCTTCACACGTCCTCAAAAGCCGAAAAGGCCCCTCCTTGACTTCGGATTGTTTTGACCTCCTCGTAGCCCTGGCCCGGGCCTAACTCGGCGGTCCCTCGCCCACACGTCCTCCAATCTCGCCGGGGTCCTTCCCGCGTCCAAAAGTCCTGTAATCTTCTCCCGGACTACGGGCGTGGGGGCAGGGCGGCATCTCGGGGCGGCTTATACTGCGCTACGACTCCTGGGTTGACCGGATCGCAGGCGTCCCCAGGCGCCCCTAGCACGCATTCTGGGGCGATGGTACCTGGGGCCAAAGGGGTGCTGGTTCGCTGGATCTAGGGGGAGTCCGGCAGGCAACGCCGTCCCTAACGGACTATTCACCTTTTCTGACAAAAACCGGGTCCGGGGGCCCTATGGCTCTTCGTGACGTCCTTCTTACAGCATCCAAAGGGGCCCTCCTTCGGTGCCGTTGGGTCCGATGCAATATAAAGTCGGGAGCAATCTACACGTAAGGGCCAGGTAAAAAAAAAAAAGGAAAACAGGGAAATGGGGGTGGTAATTCCACTAGCCGTTATTCATAAAAATTTACGGTTTTTAATTTTTTTTTTTAACTTATTTTCGTTTTTTTTTTTTCTTTTTGTGTTTTTTTTTCCCAAAAAGGGAAAAGAATAAAATAGAAGAGGAATGTCAGTAGCGTCCGCATAACCTATTTGAACTACCAACCATCTCTGAAATTGAGAATAAAAGGGAACGAATGGGCGATCCGCGAAGATCTATTTGAACCATAGTCGTCACACAGATAAAAAAATAGATTAACTTGTACACAGACCGACAGACAAAATTGCGGGGTAAAAAGGGTAAATCTTTACGCCGCACTAAGACAAT
>NW_023651066.1:0-5754 GCF_015228065.2 Penaeus monodon
AAAAAAAAATCAATAAAAAGGGCCCCCCCCTAATCTTCGCCTTTTCATAACAAACGTGTGTTGGTGCGTGTGCGTGTGCGTGTGCGTGTGCGTTGCGGGCGGTGCGTGTGCGTGTGCGTTGGTGTGTGGTGCTGATAGTCTCGAAAAGGTTTATAAGAGATAACTGATACGAAAAATGGCTTGCGTAGTTAAATCTACAACACTCCAGTAGTACCTTTAGCGTAGGGTATCTAGCTCTTTATCCCAGGGGGCCACATTTCACCTTAGTATACAGTACGCAGGCCAGAATATCATGAGTCGACGTGACGAACGGTCCTATGGTTGACGTAAAATATTCATTTCATCCATTACAAAAACACAATAATACAAAAAAAATGTAAGAATGTAATGATCATCTTAATAGACGATGGATTGGCTTAATCATTCTTTTAAAACGGCCGACCATAAACTGAAATAGCGAATGTGCCGGGGGTCGCACATAGGAGTGTGTCGGCGAGCCGTGTTTGACACCCCTGCATTAGCGATTACTACTCTGGTCTTCGTCCCACAACTTTCCTGAGAGCCTTACGAAATCACAAAGAGCGAGAATGTCGGACCGTTTGTAAGATGATTAGGAAAGGGAAGGAAAGATGGACTAGATCCTCTCAAAAAAATTCAGACTAAATAGCCAGGGCTGAATTGAAAAGGAAGGAAAAAAACTTATAAAATTCAGATATCTAACATGAGGAAGTAACATCAGAAAATGCAAACGGCAAAATGATAAATAAAACAAACGAAGGGTGAACAAGAAAACCACGATATGACGAAGGCCTTTTCGTTATATTGCCATGCCCTGCAAAAAGCAATATAGAGGAAAGGTCTTCGCACGCTCGTGTGTTCTCTTGTCCTTCCCTTCGTTGTTTATTCACAGTTTGTTCTGCTTTGAATCTTTAACATGTGTTTCAGGAAAGAAAAACTTGAAAAAACAGACGACCGATTTACTGCTGCTATTGCCAAGCTTCCGAGAGAAGTGGGTTCAGCGCTGATTATAAATCTAACTCCTCTAGGCCAATTGCAGGCCAATTGTAATCGAAGATGTCCTCAGCCGGATCATCGGAATATGAACCTTGGAGATAACAAAAGAGGAGATCCGAGAGGCACCCGAGAACCATCAGGTAAGTGCTGGTCGCACTTTGTCCTTTATAATGCAAAAATCAAATTACCCAACCTTGCCTCATGATTTCCGATGTATACAGTCTGCCAACGGGCCTGTTCACTGTTAATTCGTTTACTTTACTAGATCGATATCATGTCAGCCATGAGAAAAAGCCAGGGTCGAGTCGTCCCTGGGAATGTTTAGTTTTACAAGAGAAAATAGGCTCCATAGATTTCAAAGGTGAAATTAGGTGCATGAGTAAATAAAATTAAGTGCCTTTTCAGCCATGGCAGTGACATAACCTCCTTGTGAGGATATCATAATGTAAATAACAATGATGATGACATAGTAACTAAACTCTAATAATTATGGTAAAATAATGACAAAAAGAAAGATAATATTTTATTTTTTTATTTTTTTAAGAATACGAAAACGACCACACAATATGGATGTTTGCATAAGTGTGGGTTTTTAATACATCATGTTGTAGCGTACTTTTTTTACCAATGGTATTAGACTACATACCATCACAACAACAGAAATTGAGCGTTATTCATGTGTGTATACGTTTTTCAGTAAGATCTCTTACCTTGCAAGATGTTGTAATACATAGTAAAGAGAGTGCTTTCAAACTTCAAATTGCAGTTAAAAAACGGCATTAATCTCTCGCAATGAACAAGGGGGACCTGCAGAAGGCTTAGCAGAAACGTGACAGTGGGGAACGAGAATTTTCTTTTTAAACAGTTTCACTCTTGATTAAGATACATCTTCTTAGATCATCTGCCCAAACCCAGATAATCTTTCCCTGGATGTGATTAATGTGGCAATTTGAGGATGTGAGTTATGGTTGTACATGCAGGTGGAAACCCCATTTCTTATTTAATGTCCTCCCAGGATGCTTAACGAGAGAATGTAGTTATCATTGCTTTGGACCTAATCGAGGGATACACGAACGCAAATGCATATATAATGAATATTATATATACATATGCATGTATGTATGTATGTATGTATGTATGTATGTATGTATGTATGTATGTTTTGTATGTATGCGTGTGTGTGTGTGTATGTGTGTGTGTGTGTGTGTGTGTGTGTGGTGTGTGTGTGTGTGTGTGGGGTGTGTGTGTGTGTGTGTGTGTGTGTGTGTGTGTGTGTGTGTGTGCGCATGTGTGTGTGTGTAGATATATAGAGAAATAGATAGATAGGCAGATAGATATTAGATACGATATATAAATACAATTTTCAGTGTAGTAGGACGTATTCATATACTCCCTATGTTGTACGCATGTATTTCTTAATAGGCTATGCATATGCATGTCTATATAGTATCTATTATTAGCATATGTGCATATGCAGTAAGTATATACGTACTTACAGGAATGTGCAAATATGTATCCACATATCATGTATACAATATTAGGTTTATATGAATGCTTTTTTAATTACACATGTACGTATGCAACATATCCTATTGATCCGGCACACAGGCGAACGAAAAAATGTTAAGGGAAAAAAGGTTGGGGCCGGGACGGACACAGTTGCAGATCAGCGTGAATTTTCCGCTGCTGCAATTTCTAAGTGAAAACATCCCGGGGGTCGAGCATATGATAAGCTGCATCTAAAAAGACCTGCATGCAGTACTTCTGCTTCTTTTTATTTATCTTTTCTTCTCGCAGCCCTCTCTTTATAAATTTTAACATTTTTCGTGTGTTCTTTTTTTTGGTCTCCCCCCCACCCTTTGTATGGATTTTTGCAGGGTGTTTTTAAATTTAAAAGAAAGTGTGAAGACTGTGCGTGTGTGTGTGTGTGGGGTTGTGTGTGTGTGTGTGTGTGTGGTGTGTGTGGGGGGGGTGGGGTGTGTGTGGGTGTAGTTGTGGGTTTTACGTAGTTTAGGCACTTTAAAATTTACTTTTAAAATTTATAAGACCCCTACAAACCCAAAACTAAACAAAAACAATGCCAAAAAAGATGATACCCTAAAAAATAAGGGAAAAAAAACGGAAAAAGATGAGCCCTAGTAAAAAAATGAAACCTAGGAAGCCTTACACAGACCGGAAAAAAGGAAACCCAAACAAGGCCCTGAAGTTTGCCCTTTTTGCCTCCCGTTTTCTTTACTTTACGAGGATAATTTAGAACGGGAGAGGAAAAGAAGCGGAAATGGAAAAGGGAAAAAAAGAAATGAAAAAAAAAGAAAATGAGAAAAAATGAAGATTGAAGAGAAGATAGGAAGGAGAGAGAGAGGAAAGAGGGAGAGCGACCCCAGAACGAGAGAGTGAGTAAAAGAAAAAAGAGGAGAGGAGAGAGAGAGAGGAAGAGAGAGAAGAGAGAGGGAGGAGAGAAGAGAGGAAGAGAGAAGAAGGGGAGAGAGGGGGGAAGAAAAAGAAAGAAGAAAGAAAAAAGGAAAGAAAGGGAGAGAGGAGGGAGGGGGGGAAGGGGAAGAAAGAGGAGTCAGCAGCAGACAACAGAGAAAAAGAAGACGGAGACAGAGAAAGAGCGAGGGAGGGTGGGTGGAGGGGCGAGGCATCCACGGGGAAACCGGGCCCTTTCCTCGCTCCTTTACACCCCCAGGAATAAAAATAGGATCTGGTGCGAATTACTGTCCCCTCATTGGAATGATATTTTTTTTTTGCTGATCATGGGTTTCGTGATTTTTTATTAAGCTAGGGGTCTTTTACGTATATATGCATTAAAATCGTCCCCCGAAAAATCTAGAACCCCTGAACATACACACGTTAACCGGTGCCCGCGGCACGCGGGAGACCACACACACACACACACACAACACCACACCCACACACACACAACACACACACACACACAAAAACCTCACTGTAAATAAAAAAATATTATACTGCTTGTTTATGTAGTATTATGTGTATTGTGGGGAGTATGTGTGTGTGTGTGTGTGTGTGTGTGTGTGTGTGTGGGTGGTGTGTTGGGGGTGTGTGTGTGTTTAATTAAGAAAAATCGTAAATTTTAATTTTACATACTCACGTGGTATACATACACAAACACAAAACCCGTCATGGATCAAAAATATCCATTGAATCCTACGAAGCAAACGCAACAACTCGGCCCACATGTCAGATCACAAAACCTTTATAAATTTCGCAGGAAAAGGCTTTTTGAACGATGGGCGGGGGAAATGCAAGCGGGGGGAGATGTGAATTTTTTGATAATGTTCAAAAAATTGGGATTAAAATGCAGTAACTCTTTACTGCAATCTCATTCATATTTGGGTTTATGCAACCCTCTTACTGTAATTATTGAGTTTTCTTTGTTTACAGGTACTGAAGTGAAAACGAAAAGAAGGGTCAGCACTGATGAGTATGCCTTGAATGTGCAAAAGTAGTTTATGTGAGTTGTAATCTAAGTAAAAGTGGGGTGAAATTTGGGGAGAAGTTGGTGAATTCGCAATTTTTTTTGATATTTGTTATTTTTTTCTTCTTTTTTTCATTTCTTTTTTTTTTTATAAGCTGGGGCCTTTATACAGGCTCTTGGTATGTGTAAATAATGTATGATTATATATTTTTAATTTTGCTTGTGTCCCCGGCGGCCCTTTTCCTGGAGTCATAAATTTAGCCTGCGGGCATAACAATTTACGTTTATGGAAAAAGGGTGAAAATTTACAAAAAAATATTAAAGAAACCACAAACACGCTCGCGTATCATTTATAATATATTTAACTAATATCATTTTTATAATCATTTTTGTTATTTTTGTTTCACTGTTTTCCCATCTTACTGCTTCTACTACTGTTTTTTATCATTATTATCAGACATTTTTATTTCATCATCCCCTTTAGGCAAATACACGCACTGAAAAGTTTCCACCGCCTTTGTGGCATTTTATTTAAACGACTAAAAGAGGGGGAAAGGGCCCCGAGGCCCGGGGGTTTGAGCTCGGGCTTAAAACGCACGCGGCAATCTGATTCGAGGGGTTTGAGTCACCGGCCGACGCGTTGTTTCCCTTTGGGGAAGGAATTCACCTCGATTGCCTACCTAACCCTGGGGGGGCAAACCCGCCCCAAATCAGTGCCGGGTAAATAGAGATGGGACTCGATAAAAAAACCGGGCGGAAGGCAAGGCAAAACCCCCGCTCAAAATTTCCAAGAAAATATGGAAAACCTGACGCCAATCCTTGTGGGGCCGGCCTTTGGAAAAAAAAAAACTGAGGGGTAGTAAAGGGGGAAGGTAGCAAAGAAAGGGGGGGAAAAAGGGGGGAAAAGGGAAAGGGAGGGGAAAAAAACGCTTAAAAATATGGGGAAGAAGAAAACCGAGGGGAAAGGGGGAGGACTTAAAAGGGGAAAAAGGGGGATTTGAGGGAAGGGAAAAGGGGAGAGACGAATTGGGAGATAAAAGAGAAGAGGGAATGGGGGGGAAAAAGGAAAAGGAAGAATGAGGAGGGGGAGAGAGAGAGTACTATTTTTTCGTAAATTCACGGACCCCCTAGCATTTATAAAAAGGTGTATTCTAATGACAAAAAACAAAAATTATTTAAAATTTTAATATTATATATATATATAATTATATATAAAAATTATATTATATAATGTATATATAAAATTTTAATATATATTATATTAGAAAGAGAGAGAAGGGGGAGAGGGGAGAGAGAGA
>NW_023651067.1:0-5754 GCF_015228065.2 Penaeus monodon
TATATATATATAAAATATATATATATATATATATAATTATATATATAGTAATAAAATATATATATATTATATATAAAATATATATATAAATATATATATATAAAAAATATATTATAAATATATTATTTTATTGATTTATTTATAATATATATATATTATATATTATATATATATATAATATATATATATAATATATAATATATATATATATATATAAAAGTAATATGGTTGTTAGGTAAAATCATTGACAGCGAAAAGGTCTTTGGCATGTTTCTTTCTTAATTTCTTTTTTTTTTTCTCTCTAATATTCCCTTCATTGCTCCCCTTGCGATTTGTTCAGCATGAATACTTTAGAAAGAAATATCAATTACAAATACAAATCTCTTATGGACCATAGCAGAGCTGCGAGTGAACTGTAGTGAACCGAAGCACCAATCCCTGAAGTATGAATCCCTTTTATTAATATTACCATCAATATGAAAGTAAGCTTATCCATTGAAGTTATATATTTCAACATGATACACATGCATGCAAACATAAATGCAAGCGTTTACGCAAATACACACACACGCACACGATTGAACACTTGACTACGATGCATTATTTCACAGAACCGCCATTTATTCCTCGCATAGGAACTGATGTGATTCTACATTGTTTGTGTTTACAAGGTTTATATACAGGAAAATGAGGTTTAACACAGGTCCGTGTCCATGTCAATATATTTCTCACACACGCGCTTCTGTATGTGTGTGTGTGTGTGTGTGTGTGTGTGTGTGTGTGTGTGTGTGTGTGTGTGTGGTGTGTGTGTGTGTGTGTGTGTGTGTGTTCGTATCTATACCTGTATTGGCGTTTCTCTGTGCGTGTGTTTCATGGTACGAAAGCAATTGATCTAAATACTTTACGGTCTATCTTTGCGCATTTGTGGACCACTTTCTCCACAATAATGTGACAAAGAGACAAGGTTTTTCTCGGCAAGATGTGTTCCCAAGGAGACCTTTATCACCATGAATTATCTAGCTCTTGCAATAGTATGAACTGTTCGTTCCCTTGTTTGTTTCGAGATCAAATGTAAAAAGCGTATAAACAAAATGAAGATTTAGAGAGAAAATGGTTTTGACATAGACAAGAATATCATTACGTATGATTGTGTATAAAGACATCTGCTTGCTAAAAAAATAATTCCTTTTAGACACATACTAAATAACCTTTAGGAAAATAGAATATAACTAGGGCTTTTAATAATAGTTATGAGAGGATGCTCAAACGGCGTCTAAGATCTAGTGAAAATGTGTATGAAAACACGAAAGGCTGTTAAAAAATAATAAAAATAATAATTCTACGCCAAAGGAATATAACACGGTGTTATCACGGTGTTTAAGACAACACCGTGATAACAACAGCCTATAAATAATATACAAGATATACCTAGTATGCTGTTGAATTCTCTCATCCCCATAAAAGTGTAGTCTCAACGATTTCTGTACGCGAGTTTCGTTGAGAGGTTTCAGCAACACCACATGTTTCTATAACGAGAAACATGAGACGATTGTTTCACGACCTTGTCCCAGTATTCGGATAAGTACATGTCATGAAGGAGTTGCCACAAGGACACACAGGGCCACAGCGGAGTCTTATAAAGGCGACTTAAAAGCAGGAATAGTCAGTCGTGAATGGACAATCTTCCTCTGACTGTCTGTCTGTGGATCCCGAGATGCAGCACAACGGATGGGTATGTCTCCTTCGCTTTACATGTTCGTACTGATGCTCTGCAAATTAACTTTCGCTTTTTTCATGTTTATTTCAATCTTCCTTTCTAAATACGGATGATAATCATAACAACAATGTTTATTATAATGATAGTAATAATTTGTATTAACAATAACAGTAATAATAACAATAACATTAACAATAAAAATGATGATGTGTTATGATAACAATAAAAATATAACAACAATAATAATAACAATAATGACAATAATGATAATAAAAATAATAATAATAATATTATTATTATTATTATTATTATTATTATTTTTAATTATCATTATAATTATTACTTTTTATTTTTTTATTTTTTATTATTTTATTATTAATTTTTATTATTATTATTTTAATTTTTTAATTATTATTATTTTTATTATTTTTTATAAAAGAATAAGTTTTTTACAGCAAACTAAATTATTTTAATACTAGTAATACTCCCTTAAAATAATTTTTATTATTTGTTTAAAATTGATAATACAATAATGATGAAAATAATAATAATAATGTTTATCATATTATTATTTTATTTTTTCCATTATTATCATTTTTTTTATTTATTTTTATTATTTTTTTATTATCATTATAGTAAAAATTTTTTTTTACAATAATTAAATTTTATTAAAATTTAAGTAATAATGTTTTTACGCAAAATAATTTTTATTAAATTTGATAATAGCAATAATTTATAAATAATAATAATAAATAATAAAAAATAAAATAATAATAATAAAATAATAAAATAATAATAAAATAAAAAAAAAAAATAATAATAATAAAATAATAATAATAATAAAATAAAAATTTAATAAAAATAATAATAAAATAAAATAATAATAATAATAATAATATAATAATAATAATAATAATAATAATAAAAAATAAAATAATAATAATAATGATTTTGGAGATAATGATAAAAAATAATAAAATAGAATAATGTTCTTACATCAAAAAACAATAAAAAGACAATAGTGTTACATCATAGCAATCATAAAGCTCCCACAACTAATAAGCCGACATCTTCCAGACCCAAATTTTTTCATGGTGATGGGGGGCGATGCTGTTTGCCTCCGCCCAAAGGGGGGAGAACAGACGCTCAACCCCTCGAGGACGATTTCTCTTGCCTCGGAGGTCACCAAGTTCAGTCGTGGTCAAGGACGACCTCCAAAGGCCCCTGCACGGTGGGTTTGTTTTTACGAGGGGAAAGTGTTCCTTCAGGGCTCTTTTTCTGGGCTAAAAATATGGTAAGCACATCTGAGGAATGTTGATGGCGAAACGCAAGGATACCTATTCCGAGTTTGAGCCATAGCCCTTTCCTCTCCTAGGATATGGAGGATACGGAGGAGGGAGTACTACAAGGATTGGCGGTGGAAACTCCTCCAAGGGGATCCGAGGCTACGGAGGTTCCCCTGCAAAGAGGAAGGCGTCGGGGGCCACGGAGGCACCCCGCGGACAAGGGGCCCCAAGGGTACCACTACGGCGACCACGGGAAGGCGCAGTATAGTGTGAGTGAATTGTTAATAAAAAAGTCTATATGTTAAAGGGGCAAATCAGTGGAGGAAAAGAGAGAAACTTACTACCACATACTATACTATAAATCTTCTTTAAGTGTCCCCTCGTTGGGAACTATTTTTTTGAACCTAGTACATCCTGAGTAAGATGGCAAGTAGAGACAACAGTACAGTAGTTTCCCCTTTTGGCTTCTACACCGCAGCCAGGGGCCAAAAGGGCAGGATTTGCCCCCTGGGACCCCGTAGCCGCCGTTGACCACGGTTCGGCTCTCCCGCCAACACTGGTACTGGTGCTGCTGCTCCCCAACACTAGGACTAGACTTATTTTTTTGGGGCGGCCGTACCCCCCCTTGTCGGGTTATGGGTTTTTTTTTGTTTTTCAGTGCCACCTGATAACCCTTCCTCTGGTAAAAGCTTCGGGGTCAACTATCACCCCCCTGAAAACTCAGCCAGATTTCTCGGTCCTCGGGGATAAAATTTTATATACGCCGCGCGCTGTGTGTGTGTGTGTTGGGGTGTGTGTGTGTTGTGTGTGTATGTGTTTAATTTAAAATTTTTATAGTATATATATGTGTTTAAAATAAAATATTTATTTTATATATATATATATATATATATTTGTAATTGTGTTTTTTCCGTGGTGTGTTGGGGTATGTGGGTGTGTGTTTATCCCCCAAGTTTTAGGGAATCTCATTTCAGGGTCACCACCCCGACCAAGGGAGATTCCAAAGGCGCGACGACAGGGAGGCCTACGTGGCGACGCCCCCGGCGGTGTCAAGGGCGGTCAAATCACCACAAAGGCTCCCAAAGGGGGACCACGACAAAGGTCAAAGGGTGGGTCAGATTTTTTACCCTTTCCCTTTTTTACAGAGAAAAAGTTGTATTTTCGCTGCCAATTCCAGACGACGGTTTTTTGGAAATGCCGTCCCAAAATTTAATCCGGAAGCAAGAAATAAAAGAAGCGGTGTGCCTCTCGTCCCGCGGGTTCAAGAACGTCTACCCCAAGGAGGAAAACAGCCCAGCCAGGATTCTACACGACAACGAGACCAAAAAAATACCCCGGTAACTTCGAACGACTTTTTGAAGATACTTCGATGGCCACAGAGGCAACGACTAGGGGGGGCCATTCAAGGTACGAAAAAAAATTTTCCCGTCTCTTTTATCTATATTTCTCTCCCCTTTTCCTCCCTCCTCCTCTCTCTCTTTCCTGTTCTTTTCCCCTCTTCTCTCTTCTCTCTCTCCCCCCATTCTCTCTCTCTCTCTCTTTCTTTTCGCTCTCTCCTCTCTCTCTCTCTCTCTCTCCCCTCTCTCTCTCTCTCTCTCGAGGAAGGCCGCTATAAGGTATGGGCGACACCAACTTTTCTCTCCCTTTGGACATAGACACAGGATGGATACATGATACAACATGTAGTAGGGACACATATCCACACGACATGAATCGTTTTCGCTTGAGGAAAAAAGGGGGGAGGAAGCCTTCCACCCTCCTCATGCCTTTCCCCTTTTCCCCCAGGGTGGACACAGCCCCGAGCATATGGCCCCCCAAGGGACACCAGCAAAGGGCCAACACCCCACGGGCCACAATGGCCATGTGGCCAACGGGGGACGAGGTCTTTCAGGCCCCTAAATTTCCCCGGGGCACTACGGGGGCCCAAAAAGGGTCAGCATGGACCGGTGGGGAATGAAGGAGGATTCGGGCCTAGTGGACAGTAGGCAAATCCATCCCGGTGGGAAAAACGGCGGGGATATGGCCCGGTAGGACACGGTGGAGGTAAGCCGAAGATATTCGAATTAACTTTACATTTGGGTTTTCCATAAATAAAATCTAAAAAAATACTCTATGCACACATACTAGCCATAAATAAATTAAAATACTTCATGCACAATACTTTCGGATTTGACATGCTCTATTTTCCTCATCTTACTAATCCCCCCCCCCCCGCCCCACCCCCCGGCCCCGGCCCCCCCCCATCGCGCCCCCCCACTTCCTTCGAAAAACGCCCAGAAACCCCGGGGCCTTCGGCCCTTTGGAAAAACCGGTTTTCAGTTTTGGCCATGAGGGTTTGCCATGAGGCTTTTGGCCACAGGATACTGAGGGCCCTTTAGAACCACCTCAAACCCGGATGAAAGTTTTTGCGGGTTTTGTGGAGTGGGAAAAAAGGATTCATTTTGCGGGTACCGAAAAAAGCGTTCGATTGGGTTTTGAAAAATTTATAATTGGTAAGTTTTAAAGTATTTATTGTAAAACCCTCCAACATTTTGGGTATTTATTTTCCCAAAAGAACAGGGAAAGGTAACAGTAGTTTTAGTAAAAAATATAAGAGTGATAACAAAAAAAAAACAAAATTTAAGGGGCAAAAATTAAAAATTATTACAGACATCATACGAAAATAAAAAAAGGGAAAAAAGTAAGAAAAAAAAACGTTTAGTGCTACGATAAAAAAAAGGTAAACAAACGCCCCTCGTGTAAGATTAACAA
>NW_023651068.1:0-25000 GCF_015228065.2 Penaeus monodon
AAAAAACAAAAAAAAATTTTAAAAAAATATTTTAACATATTTTTAAAAAAGTTTTTAAAATTTTTTTTAATTTTATTTTTTTTTTAAATTATTTTTAAAAAATTTAAAAAAAAATTATTTAAAAAATATAAAAAAATAAAATTAAAATAATATAAAAATAATTAAAAATTTAAAAAATTTAAAAATTTTTTAAAAATATAAAAATTTTAAAAAAATAAATTTTAATAATAAAATAAAAAAATTAAAAAAAAAAAATTTAAAATTTTTTATTAAAAATTTTTATTTCCCTTTTTAAAAATTTTTTTTTCCTTTTTTTTTTTGGAAAAAATTGGGAAAAAATCATTTTAAAAATATGTAAGTTTTTATTTTAAATTTTTTTTTTTTAAAAAACCCTTTGGGTTTTTACTTTTCAAAGGTTTCCTTTAATTTGGGTTTTCATTTGTTTTTTTCTTTACCTTTTTTTCAATAAAAAATTTTCATATTTTTCATATTTTTAAAAATTATCTATTAATTTTATTATAATTTTTATTTTAAAATTATACAATTTTAAAATAAAAAAAAAAAAAAACAAAAAATTTTAAATTAAAATATTTTTAATTATATTTTAAATTAATATTTTTAAAAAAAAATTTAAAATTATTTTAATTTTAAAAAAAAAATAATTTTAAAAAAAAAAATAAAATTTATTAAAAAAAATAAAAAATTTTAAAATAAAAATTTAAAATTAAAATATTTTTAAAAAAAAATATTATAAAGAAAAAAAGGTATTTAAACCCTTTTCCCTTTTTTTTTATTTATTTTAAATTTTTATTAAAAAAAAATTTTAAAAAATAAAAATTAAAAAAAATTTTTTATTAAAAAATTTTTTTAAAAAAAATATTTTTTTAAAATTTTTTAAAAAAAATTTTATTAAAATAAATTTTTTTTCTTTTTCATTATTATTTTATTTTAATTTTATCAATTTTTAAAAATTAAAAATAAACAAATTTAAAACTTTTAAAATTTTTTAATCAATTAAAAATATTTTAATTTAAAAATTTTTTTTTTTTTAAAATTTAATTTCCCCGAATTTTTTTATTTAAAAACTTTTTTAAAATTTTTTTAAAAAAATCTTATTATTTATTTTACATTAAAATTTTTTCCAATTTAAAAATAAAATTTTTCAAAATTCATTAATAAAAATTATAAAATAAATATATAAAAAATAAAAATTTTTTTTTTAATAAAATTTTAAAAAAATAATTTTAAAAAAAAATAATAAAGAATAAAAATAATAATAAAAAAATAAAATTTATAAAATTTTTTTTAAAATATTTTAAAATAAAAATTTGTAATTAAAATTTTTTAAAAAAAATTAAAATTTAAAAACAAAAAATAAAAATTTTTTTTTTTATAAAAAATTTTTTAAAATTTTTTTTTTAAAAAAAAATTTTTTTTTTTTTATATGGTTTTTTTTTTAAAATAAAATTTTAATTATCAAAAATATTTTAAAAAATTTTTTTATTTTTATTTTCCTTATATATAAAAATTTAAAAAATTATATATTATTATTATTATAATAATTATATAAAAAATAAATAAAATATAAAATATAAAAATATTTAATTTTTTTCATTTTTTAAAAATTTAAATTAAAAAATTTATAATTTTTTTATAAAATTTTTAAATTTTTTAAAAAAAAAAAAATTTAAAAAAAATAAAATAAAAAAAAAAAAAATATAAATATTTTTTAAAAAATTTTTTTAAAAAATTTAAAAAACATAAATAAAATTTAAAAATAAAAAAATTTTTATAAAAAATAATTTTTAAGTATATAATAAAAATAAAAAAAAATAAAAAAACTAAAAATTTAAAAAATTTTAAAAATAAAAAAAAAATTTAAAAATTTTAAAATTTTATTATTTTAAAATTATTTTTTATTTTTAATTTTGAATTTTTTTTTTTTAAAATTTTTTTTTATTAAATATAAAAAATTTTTTTAATAAAAATAATAAATTAAAATAAAATAATATAAAATTATTTTATATATTAATTTTATTAAAAAAATATTTAAATTAAAAATTTTAAAAAATTTTTTTAATTTTTAATTTTTAATAATAATAAAAAAAAAAAATTTAAAAACCCTATTTTTAAACATAAAAAAGAAAAATTTTTTTAATTTTTTTATTTAAAATTTTTATTTTTGCTTTTTAAATTTTTTTAAAAAAAAAAAATTTTAAAATTTTAAAAATATTAAAAAAAAATTTAAAATTATAAAAAAATAAAATTTAAAAATTAATATTTTATTAAAAAATTTTAATTAACAAAAAAATATTTTTTAAAAAATTAAATTTTAAAAAATTTTTTTAAAAATTTTTTGTTTTTTTTCCCTTTTTTTTTTTTTATTTAAAATTTTTGAAAAATTTCCCCCCCAACAAAATTTTTTTAAAAAAAAAATATTTAAAAAAATCATTTTTTTTTTTAAAAATTTTATATTTAATTTTTTTTTATTTTTTTTTTTTAAATTTTTAATAAAAAATTAAATTTTAAAAAAAAATAAAATAAAATAAAATTTTTTAAAAAAATATCATTTTAATAAAAATATTTAAAAAAAAAAAATATTTTTAAATTAAAATAAAATAAAATAATAAAAAAAATAAAATAAAATTTTTAAAATTTATTTTTAATTTTTCTATTAATTATTTTTAAAATTCAAAAATAAATTTTTAAATAAAATAATAAAAAAATAAAAGAAAAAATATTTTATATTTTTTAAAAAAAAAAATTTAAAAATTTTTTTTTAAAAAAAAAATTAAAATTTTAATTTTTTAAAAATTTTTAAAAAAAAAAAAAAAGTTACAATCTTATTTTTTTTTTTTTTTTTTATGAATTTAAATTATATTTTTCCCAAAACCCCAAAAAAAAATTAATTAAAAAATTATTTTAAAAAAAAAAACCAAAAAATTTAAAAATTTCAATTTAAAATTTTTAAAAAAAAAAATTTTTTTTTATTAAATAATTTATAAAAATAAATAAACCCTTAAACCTTTCCTTATTTTTATCATTATTAATTATATTAATTCCTAAATTTTTTATTATTTATTTTAATTTTAAAATTTTAAAAAATAAAAAAATAAATTTTAAAACTATTTAAAAAAAAAAATTTAAAATTTATTAAAAAAATTTTTAAAAAAAAATTTTTTTTTTTTTTTATTAATTAAAAATTATTTTTTGAATATTTATAAAATATTAATTTTAAAAAATAATATAAATAAAAATAAAAATAAAAAAATTAAAAAATATATAAATATAATAAATTTTAAATATTATAAATAATATTATTAAAAAATTTGGGAATAATTTAATAAAATAAAATAATTAGTTTAAAAAATATTAAAATTTAAAAAATTTTAAAATTTTTTTAAATTATAAAAATTTAAAAAAAAATTTAAAAAAATGAAAAAAAGTTGGAAAAATTTAAATAAAAAATTTAATTTTTTTCCCAAATTTTAAAATTTTAAAATTTTTTATTAATTTTTTTATATTAAAATTTTTATTTAAAAAAATTTTTTTTTTTATTAATCAAAAATTTGTTTTTATTTTTTTATTTAAAAAATTTTATTAAAATTTAAAAAATAAAAAAATTTGAAAAATTATATTAAATAATCAATTTTTTAAAAAATTTATAAATTAATCCCAAAAAAAAAATTTTTATTATTTTATATATTTTAAAAATTTTACTTTTTTTTAAAATTTTTATTAATTTTTTTAATTAAAATAAAATAAAAAATTTTTAAAAAAAAATTTTAAAATATATAATTTTTTTAAAATTTTTTTTTTTTTAATTTTTTTTAATTTTATAAAAATTTTTTTTAAAATAATATTATATTAAATATTTTAAATTAATTTATAATTTTTAATCATTTTATATTAAAAAATTTTTATTTTAATATTTTTTTAAAAAAATAAAAAAATTTTAAAAAAATAATTATAATAAAAATAATAAAAATAATAATATAATAATTATAATAATGATAATAATATAATATAATGAAATAGTAATAATATTAATAATCACAAATGTATCCAAATTCTCTTTATTCTCACATTTATCAACATTATTGTCCCGATTAATAGAATTCAGGTATATTATCATTTTTACCCTAATAATTGCCAGAATCATCAAATGAATGGAAAAACGTCATTTTGGGAGTCTACTCTCAAAAGGCTATATTTCGCTAGATTTTGCCACCTTTTCGACATTGGGATTTTTTTTCTTTTAAACCCTTTTTTATTATATATAGACACAATTCCTGTTATTATCATCATTATTATCATGATTATCATCATTATTTTCGTTATCATCAAACATATCTCATTTCATCATTATCATCATCATTATCATCATATTGCAATTATTATCATCATTATTGCAATTTAATTATCATTATTATGCAATTATTTCAGTTATAATATATTTTTTACATCTATACAAAACAACTACAATAATAATAGTAATAACATAATAATAAAAATAATAACGTTTTTATATTTATTTTTTATATCATTTTTTTAATTAATATCTTTTTTTACTGTAAAATTTATTACTGTTTAATTAATTTTTTTACAATTTCTACCCACTAAAAAAAAAAAAAAAATAACAATAATATTTTAAAAACAATATTAAAACAATTGATTTTTTTAAAATTATATATTTTTTATTTTTTTTTGAAAATTAACAGTTAAATTATTTTTTGGCAAAATACTAAAATTAAAGTAAAATAATTAATAATAAAATAATAATTAATAATATAATAATAATAATAATAAAAATAAAAATAAAAAAATAATAATAATAATTATTAATAAATAATAATGATAATAATAAAAATAATAGTAATAATATAATAATCATCAAATGTTATCCAAATTCTCTTTATCTCATTTTTAACTCATTATTTCATGATTAATAAATTTCGGTAATTATTATCATTATTACCCAATTTTGCCGAATCATCAAATAAAATGGAAAAAACGTCATTTTGGAGTCTACTCTCAAAAGGCTATATTTCGCTAAGATTTTGCCGCTTTTTCGACTTTGGGATTTTTTTTCTTTTACCTTTTTTATTATATATGGACACAATTCCTGTTATTATCATCATCTTATCATGATTATCATCATTATTATCGTATCATCATCATATCATCTTATCATCATTATCATCATCATTATCATATTATTGCCCAAATTTTTATCATCATTATTGCAATATTTAATCATTATTAAGCAATTATTGCAGTTTTTAATATATAAATTTTACATCTCTAATAACAACTACAATAATAATAGTAATAACATAATAATAACAATAATAACGTTTTTATAATCATTATTTATATCATTATTTAATTAATATCGTTATACTGTAATTATTACTGTTATATAATTATTTACAATTATACTACCAGTAAAAATAATAATAAGATAATAATAAAAATACATGATATTAATAACAATATTATAACAATTCGTATTTATTATAATTATATATTATCTATTATTATGTTATTATTACAGTTATAATATATATTTTGGAATAATATAATAATTAAAGTAATAATAATATAAGTAATAATAATAATAATAATAATAATAATAATAAGATAATAATATAATAATGATAATAATGATAATAATAATGATAATAGTAATAATATATAATAATCATCAAATGTATATCCAAATTCTCTTATTCTCACTTTTATCATCATTATGTCATGATTATAGAATTCAGGTAATTATATCATTATACCCTAATAATTGCCAGAATCATCAAATGAATGGAAAAAACGTCATTTTTGGGGTCTACTTCAAAAGGGGTATATTTCGCTAAAATTTTGCCGCTTTTTCGAATTTTGGGGGTTTTTTTTTTTTACCTTTTTTTTAATTTTATATGGGCACAATTCCCGTTAAATTTTCATCATTTTTTATATGAAATCCCTCATTTTTATCGTTTCATCAAACATTATCATATTTTCATCATTATCATCATAAATTTTCATAAATTTTTGCAAATTTTATCTCATTTGCAATTTTTTATATTTTAAAAGCAATTTTTGCCCCGTTATAATTTTATAATTTTTTCCTCTTTTACTAATAACAACTCAATAATAATAGTAATTTAAAAATAATAATAACAATAATAACGTTTTATAACATTATTTATACATTTTTTCAAATTTTAAATCTTTTTTACTGTAATTATTACTGTTATAATAATTATTTTTTTAATTATCCCACCCGTAAAAATAATAAAAAATGATAATAATAACAATAATAAATTAAAAAACAATATTATAACAAATTTTTATTATTATAAAATTTTAAATTCCCTTATTATTATTATTTTTATTTTTTACAGTTATTTTTAAAATTTTTTTGGCAATAATCTAAAAAAATTAAAATAATAAAATAAAATTTAATTTAAAAATAAAATTTTAAAATAATAATAATAATAAAAAAATAATAATAATAAATAAAATAATAAAATTAAAAATAATGATAATATTGAAGATAATAATAAAGATAAAAAGTAATAATTTTTAATAAACATCAAATGTTATCCAAATTTTCTTTAAATTTTCACTTTATCATCATTATTGTCAAAGATTAATAGAATTCCGGGAATTATTATTCATTTTTACCCTAATAATTTCCAGAATCATCAATGAATTTTAAAAAAAGTCATTTTGGAGTCTACTCTCAAAAAGGGCAATTTCCCCTGGGTTTGCCGCCTTTTTTGACCCTTTTGGGAGTTTTTTTTTTTTTTACCTTTTTATTTTTTATAGGACACAATTTTCCCCGGTTTTTATCATCATTATTTTTCAGATTATCCTTATTTATCGTTATCAAACTCTTACCCCCATTATCAAATTATCATCATCAAAAATCATCATTTTGCAATTATTACATATTATTTTTTAATTTTATCAAATTTTTAATTTCCCAAATTTTTGCCCCGTTTTATAATATAAATTTTTTCATTATTACAAATAACAACTACAATAATAATAGTAAAAAACAATAATAAAACAATAATAACGTTTTTAAAAAATCATTATTTATATCATTATTTTTTTTAATATCTTTATTAAATGTAATTTTATTTATTAAAAATTATTTTACAATTATACTACCCCGTAAAAAAAAAAATTTAAAGATAATAATAACAATTAAAAATATTAAAACAAATTATAACAATTGTATTATTTTAATTTTTAATTTATTATTATTTTATTGTTATTATTTCAGTATAATATATTTTTTTGGCCCAAAAATATAATAATTAAAAATAATAATAAATAATAAAAATAATAATAATAATAATAAATTTAAAAATAATAATGAAATAAAGATAATAATAAGATAAAAAGTAATAATTTTTAAAATCACAAAAGTTTTTTCCAAATTCTCTTTTTTTCCACTTTTATCATCATTATGTCATGATTAAAAAAAATTCCGGGGAAATTTTTATCATTTTTTACCCTAATAATTAGCCAGAATCATCAAATGAATGGAAAAACGTAATTTTTGGGGTCTACTCTCAAAAAGGGTATAAATTTCGCTAGATTTTGCCGCTTTTTTGCCTTTTGGGATTTTTTTTTTTTAAACCTTTTTTTATTTTTATATGGACACAATTCCGTTAAATTTTCCCCCCCTTTATTATAAAAAAATTTTAAACATTATTAAACGTTATCATCTTTAATTTTCATCATTAAAACTCCCTTTTCATCATCATTATATCATTTCCCAAATTTTTAAACATCCCTTATTTCAATTATATAATTTTTAATTTCAATTTTTGCAGTTATCAATAATAATTTTACACTATAAAAATAACAACTACAATAATAATAGTAATAAAAATAATAATAAAAATAAAACGTTTTTATAATCATTTTATTTATATCATTTTTTAATTAATATCCCTTTTTACTGTAATTATTAATGTTATTTAAAAATTTTTTTTACAATTATACTACCAGTAAAAAAATAAAAAATGATAATAAAAAACAATAAAATATTAAAAACAATATTTTAAAAATTGTATTATTATAATTATAATCATTTTTTATTTTTATTGTTATTTTACAGTTAAAATAATTTTTGGCCCAAAATATAATAATTAAAGGGAATAATAATAATAATAAAAATAAAATAATAAAAAAATAATAATAAAAATAAAAATAATAAAATAATAATAAAATAATTAAAAATAATATTAAAAATAAAAATAATGATTTAAAAATAAAGATAAAAGTAATAATATTAAAAAACATCAAAGTTATCCAAATTTTTCTTTTTTCTCACTTTTTTCAATTTTTGATGTTAAAGAATTTTTGGAATTTTTAAACATTATTCCCTAATAATTGCCAGAATAAACCCAAAGAATGGAAAAAAAATCATTTTTGGGGGTCTACTCTCAAAAGGCCCATATTTCGCTAGATTTTGCCCCCCTTTTTGAATTTTTGGGGATTTTTTTTTTTTAATTTAAATATATGGGGAAAAAATTGGAAAATTAAAAAACATTAAAAATGAACCCTCATTATTTTCGTTTCATCATTATTATCATCATTATCATCATTTTCATCATATTAAATCATTTTTGCCCAATTTATCCATTTTTGCAATATATTAAAATAATTTTTGTTTTTTTTCCAATTTTTTTTTTTTTTTTTTTTTTTTTCCCTTTTTTAAAACCCCCTTTTTTTTTTTTTAAAACCCCTTTTTTTTTTTTTTTTTTTTTTTTTTTTTTTTTTTTTTTTTTTTTTTTTTTTTTTCGTTATAATAATTTTTTCTTACAATTCAAAACCTACCCCTAAAATAAATAACATAAAAAAAAATAATGTTTTAATAAAATATTATTCAATTCTATTTATTTTTAATTATTTCTGGTTTCAATTTTTCAAATTATTATTGTATAAAAAATTTAAAATTTAATTCAAAAATAAAATTAAAAATTTGGAATTTTAATTTTAATCAATTAAAGTTTAATTTAATTTTAAATACAAAATAATAATAATTAAATAATAAATTTAAAAATATAAAAAATAATAATAATAATAATAATAATAATAATAATAATAATAATAATGAAAATAATTAAAAATAATAAAAATAATAAAAAATAATAATTTATAAATAAAAATAATAAAATAAATTAATAATCATCAAATGTTATCCCCAAAATTTTCTTAAATTTTCACTTTTATCATCATTTTTGTCATGATTAAAAGAATTTTTGGTTAAGATTATACTATTCACCCCAATAATTTCCCCGAATCATCCAAAAGAAAGGAAAAAAAGTCATTTGGGAAATTAAATCTCAAAAGGTTTTTTAGTTTTTTTTTTTTTTTTCCCTTTTTTGCCGTTTTTCGACTTTTTGGGGTTTTTTTTTTTTTACCTTTTTTATTATAAAATTGGACACAATTCCTGTTTATTATCATTCCATTCAATACATATTAAAAAGTTAAAAAAAAAATTAAACTATCACATTAATCCTTATTCAAATTATTATCCTCATTTTCAAAATTATCATATATTACAATTATGGAAATTATTTATCATCATCTAAAAAAGCCCAAAAATTTAAAAACCTAAAAAAAATAATTTTTTAAACAATTATTCAATTTTTTAATATATTTTTTTCTAAATTCCGTTTTATAATTTTTTAAAAAAACCCACCCAATAAAAAAAATAAAGTAATAAACAATAATAAAAAAATAACCCTTTATAACTTATTATTTTAAATTTTTAATTAATTTTTATTGCTTTTTTACCTGTTTTAAAATACTGTTAAAATAAAAATTTTGTTAAATAATACTAATAAAGAAATAATAAAATAAAAATAATAAAAAAAAATAAAATTTAATAAAATAAAAAATAAAATTACGTAAAAATTATTAAAAAGGTAAAACTTAAAAATTTACAAAATTATTAAAATTTTTTAATTTACTTTTTCTATTATTTTCAATTAAAAAAATTTGGAAATTTTTAAATTTAATTTTAATAATTAATAATAAAAAATAATGCAAAAAAATTTTAATAAAAATAATTTTAAAAATTTTTTTAAAAAAAGGGTTTTTTTAATTTTATAATAATGGCAAATTTTAATCACATTATTAAAAACAGATATAAAATTAAAAAAAAAATCAAATTTCACCCAAAACTCTTTTTTCTCATTTTTAAACATTTATTATTGCAAAATTAAAAAATTGGAATTATTATCATTATTATTAAATTGCCAAAATAATTAAATTTAAAATAAAAAAATAAAAATTTTTAAAATCTAATCTTAAAAGGTTTTTTAATTTTTTTTCATTTTTGGGGAAATTTTTTCTTTTACCCTTTTTTTTTACTTTTATAAAATTTATTCTTTTTTTTCCCCTTTTAAAAATTTTATAATTTTAAAAAAAATAATAATATTAAAAACAAAATTATTTAACCGGGTTTTTAAAATAAATTTTAAACATTAAAATTCCCTTATTTTTATTTTTTTTTCATTTTTAAAAATTTTTGGGAATTTAAAAATTAAAATTATAAAAAAATAAAATTTTTAATAATTAATTATTATAATAAAAATTAAAAATTTTTTAATTAAAAAAATAAAAAAAATAATAAATAAGTAATAAGATTATAATAATAACAAAAATAAAAATTTTAATAAACAAATTTTATCCCAAAATTTTTTAAATTTTCTTTCACTTTAAATTTTTTAAGTTTAATAAATTTTTAATTTTTACAATTCCCCAAAAATTCAAGCCTAAAAAAAAATAATTTTATCAATAAAATTTTAATTTTTAATTTGGGTTTTTTTTAATTTTTTTTCCAATTAAAATAACAATTCCGTTATTATTATAATTTTTACTGATTTTTATTAATTTTTGTTTAAAATTACATTTTTAAAATTTTTTATATTGCAAAAATTTTCTAATTAAATTTTTTAATAATTAATTTTAAAAATAATTAAATTAAATAAAAAATAAAATTTTAAAATAAATAAAAAATAATAATAAAATAATAATAAAATAATAAATAATCAATTTTTAAAATTATTTTAAAAATTATATTATATGTTAAAAGGAAATTCAGGTTTTAAAAATTTTTTTTTTAAAACTAATAATTTCCCAAAAATTAAAATAATGGAAAAAAAAATTTAAAAATTTTTGGGGGTTTAATTAAAAAATTAAAATTTAATTTCCCTTTTTAATTTTGGGAAAAAATTTTTTTTTCCTTTACCTTTTTTTATTTATATAAAAATTTCCTTAAAATTAAAAAATCAAATTTTTATCATTATTACCCCATTAAATTTGGGAACAAAACATCAAAAAATTTACAAAACTCATTTTCCTCTCCAAAATATATTTTGCAAATTTTTTTTTCAAAATTTTTAATTTTAAATTTAATTTTATTAACAATTATTCTTATAAAAAATATTTTCCTTTATATAAAACCCAACGAACAATAATAATTTGTTAAAAACACTAATTTTAAAAACAATAATAACTTTTTATTAAAATTAAAATTTTTAAACATTATTTAATTAATTTTTCTTATTATTTTAATTATTCGTTAAAAAATAATTTTTTAAATAAAAATACCCTAAAAAGAAAAAAATAAATAATAACCCAAAAATGGTTTTTTTAACAAAAAATTTAACAATTTAAATTAAATTTTTTTAACTTAATTTTTTTATTAAATTTTTTTAAAATTTTTACCCGTTTTAAAAATTTTAAAAATAAAAAATTAAAATTTTCAATAATAAAAATTTTTTAATTTAAAAATTTAAATTTTAAAAATTTAAATTTTTTTAATTTAATTAATAATTTTAATAATAATAAAATAATAATAATAATAATATAATAATTAATAATATAATATTTATAATATATTATATTAAAATTTAATTATTTTATTATCACTTAATTTTATCTAATTACAATTTTATTTTATATCCAAATCTAATTATAGATACCCTAATAATTCCGAAATATTATAAATTTTAAATATTGTATTTATTTACTAAATTATATATTTTATTTTTTTATTTATATTTTTATTATATTATTTATATATGACCAATTCATTATTATCATCATATATTATATATTATATATTATTATTTATCATAATATAATATTATATAATATATTATATAAATTAATATTAATATATACATTTTATCAAAATTCTTTATTTATTTATATATTTATATTAATATTTATTATTATAATATTAATTACACCTAAAATAAATAAAAATAAATAAAATAATAAATTTTATATATATTATATAATATATTAATTTGATTTTGCATTTATTAGTTATAATAATTTTTTATTATAACCTAAAATTATATAAATAATAATAATAATAATATAATATTTAATAATAATATTAATAATATATAATAAAATTAATAATAATAATAACAATAATATAATAAATAAAATATAAAATTATAAGATGTAATATAATTATATTTCATTTGAATTTTTTCTTATTATAATTAATTTTATATAATAAATTTATCATTATATTATCTAATAATCTATATCAAAATAATAAAAATTAATTGATTTATCATAATTATTATTATTATTGCTTTTTATTTGATTTTTATTATTATATAATTTTTTTATATATAATAAAAATACATATATATAATAATAATAATAATAATATTATAATATAATAATATTATATATATTTATTAATATTATTTATAATTATTATTATAATTTTTAAATATCATTAATTGAATTAATATAATAATAAATTTTAATATACTAATAATCAAATCATAAATAATAAATTATTATTATTCTAATTATAATAATTTTATTATCCTATATTAATAATAGTTATGTAATAATCTATATTAATAATAAATTATTACAATTACTAAAAAATAATAATAATATATATACATAATATAAATATATTAATTTTCTAATTATTATATTATTACATTATATTATTATATTATATTAATTATTATTTAATTATTCATAATAATAATCAATATAAAATATAATAATATTTTGAATAATACTAATAATAGAAAATATAAATAATAATTAATAATAATAATTTTATTATATAATTTTACATAATTTAACTAATTTAATTATATCTTTTATTATCACATTATTATATTTCATATATAAATTTTATTAATATATATTACCTAATAATACATATCACAATGAATTAAACTCATTTTGAATATTCAACTTATCTTATTTTATTTTTTATTTAATTTTAAATAATTTTCAATATATATATTGAATAATAATATATATATATATTATAATCATCATTAATATAATATAATATAATTATTATATATTTTTCAATAATTATACAAATATTATTATTATACAATATTATTTTATAATATTAATGATATTTTTTTATTATCTTATACACTATATTTAATACAAATAATTAAAATAATAAATTTTGATATAATTATTATAATATATTTATAGATTTTAATACTTAAATAATTATTTAATATATATTATATATATAATACATAATGTTATTATATATATAACATTTTACATATTTTATTATTATATTTATATTATATCTAATATAATATATATTATTAATTATACAATTTTGAATATATATAAATAATTTTATAATAAATATTATTTTGAATATTCATATATATATAATAATTATAATAATAATAATATAAATATACATATATATATATTATTTTATAATATCAATTAATTAAATTTTCATCATATTATCATATTATTTTATAATTATAATTTTGCAATATTATCATTATTACATATATTAATTATAAATATTGAAAACTATTAATTATTATATAACTATATATGTATTTTATTTAATTTTATATTATTATTATTTTTTTCATAATATTAATAATTATTATATAATTATCATATAATAATTAATTTATTATATACATTAATATTATAATATATATATATCATATATCATATTATCAATTATTATCATATTATGTTTATATATTATATTGTAATTTTATTATATTATTATTTTTGAATAAATAAAATAAATACAAAATAATAATATATAATAATAATATAATACATTTACGAATTATAATATATTTAATAATTTAATATATATAATATTAATAAATAATTCTTTTTATTATTATAATTATTATATATTATTAATATATAATATTATAATATCATATATACATATCATTTAATAATATTAAACATATTAATTTTATATATTATTATTATTGGATTTAATATTATTTTGCAAATATATAACAACATATAATATTAATATTAATAATAAATATAATTAAATTATAATATATTATAATGTATATTTAATATTATTTATAATATTATAATCATAATATCATAAATTATAATTATTATTAATAACTTATATCTAATTCATATTAAACATTATAATTATTTCATTATTTTACTATAATTATTATATCAATATGAATAAATATATGGATTATATAATAAGTTATATATATATTCAATTTATAATATGAATATTATAATTATATATTAATAATTAAATTAATATTTTTATTATTATATATTAATTTATTATTTATTATTTTATCATCATATTATTATATATAAATTGTATTATTAATTATTACAATATTGCAATAACTAATAATTAAAAATATTGGAGTTTAATAATATTTAATATTTATACTATATAATAAATTTATCAAATAATATAGTATTAAATATAATAATATATTATACAATTTATAATATTATTATTATAATAATTATTATATTCACATTATTACTTATAATAATTATTCTTAACAATTATCTCATTTATGCATATTATATAATTATAATATTATTGCAATTTTATCTTTTAATTATTATAATATATTATTATATTATCATTATTATAATACATAAAATATATTATATCATAATTACAATATATAAATTATTATAATAATTATTTTAATATATTTATTCATAATTATTTTAATATATTTATTTAAATATAATAAATACAAAAAAATAAAGATATAATATAAAATATAATAAAATATAAATTTAATTTTCCATATCTTATTATATTATTATTATATTATTAGATAATAATAATTTTTGGCAATAATACATATACTAATAATATATATATAAATAATTAAAATATATAATATATCTCATAATATATTTCAATATTTTAAATTTATTTTAATTTTATATATTTATAATTTATATTAGTAACAATTATGGTATATTATACATTATATAATATAATACTAATCTAAAAATAAAATTATAAAAATTATATAACATAATTCAATTTTATATATCAATTTTTATCTTTAATTATTGAATATTATATATATTTTTATATATAATACAAATCAATATAATATCATTATAATAACATATTATTATTATATTCCTAATTTATCATATTTCATTATATGATCTTATTATTATATTATTATAATTATTATCATTATATCAATTATGAATTAATAATTAATATATAAAATATAACAAACATATATAATAAATAATAATTAATAAAATAATTTTTTATTATTTATTTTATATATTATTTAATTATATTTAATACTTTATTTAAATTTTATTATAATATAATTCAAATATAATAGATAAAATTAATAAATATAATTAATAATATATAATATATAATAAATATATATAATTTATTAATTTATAATTTTTTAATTTATTTACACATATAATGATTATTAAAGAATTAATAATTATATATATAATATACAATAATTAATTAATTCAATAATTAATAAATATTTAAAATATACTTTAAAAAATTAAATATTCATTTTACTTTAAATTTTTTCTATACCTTTTTAATTATATATACATTCTAGTTATTATATTATTACTAATAATTCAATCACAATATATAACATTATATTTTACAATTTATAATATATTATTATGCAATTATTTATTATAAAGATATTATTAATAATATTAGTTATATAAAATATTTTTATAATAATATATAATATTATCATCATTTAATTTTCATATACTTTTTATAATATTATTAATCATTATATATCATTATTTTATTATAATCATAATGTATATTAATCAATTATTATATATAGTATATAATATAAAATATATAATATACAATAATATATTATTATTATTATTAATATTATTATTATTATTTATTATTAATATATACATATCTTATAAGTAATATAATAATAAATATATTATTAATAATTATATAATAATAATAATAATAATAATAAATAATAATATAATAATTATATTATAATATAAATTATAATATTATTAAATAATTCACTTTATTAATATTAATTATATTAACATATAATTTATTTTAATTATAATATATATATAATATTAATAAATAATAATTTATAAAAAATATAAAATATTGAAATAAATAATATAATAATATATAATTAAATTATGAAATTTTTTATTATACTTTATATATTATTTATAATGACAAATTATGTTATTATATTCATATATTTACATTATTCTATCACATAATAAATTATGGATATTCATAATTACTATTATTGAATTTTACATTATATTTGCAATTATATTATATAACTTTATATAATATATATATCTATTATATCATAATCAATAAATAATATTATTATAATTATTATATATATTTTTATTAATCATTATTACATATTTATCTATTTAATTATTATCATTTTCAATTTTATAAATTATTCAATGTTGATTATAATTAATTATTAATTAATATAATTAAATAATAACAATATAATAACAATATTATTATATAATAATTTTATTAATATTTGTTATTATTACAGTTAATTATTTGTATTACTATAATTAAATAATATTATGAATTAATATAATATAAATAATATAATATATAATAATAAATAATAATATAAAATAATTTAAATTATAATAAAATTATTAATTATAACTTTATATATTATTTCTATTTAATAATTTTTTTGCAATAATATATTTATTATTATATAATAAAATAAATAAATAATATACTAATAATCAAATAAAAATAATAATAATATAATTTTAATTTTCAAAATCTTATTTCACTTTTACATTTTTGTTTATTAAATTCTATTCTTACTTTTTAACTATAATGGACAAATACCATATAAACAAATATCATTTGATATATATTCTAAAGATATATATCATGATTTCATCATTTATATTTTTCAACTTTTTAATTATTACCTTAATTATATTATTTATTATCAATTTTATTATATTATATATTATCATCATAATATATACAAATTAAACATATTATACATATTAATCATTTTTAATTATTTATATTCATTATTAATATATTTTATTATATAATATTTATAATAATTATTTTCAAAATTAATAACCTAAAAATTAATAATTATAATTAATAATAAATATATAATACATTTATATAATTTATTTTATATTATATTTCATTATTATTTTATGTATTATTACATTATAATATTATTTCAATAATATAACCATAAATATAATAAATAATATAATAATAATATAATATATAATATAATAATAATAAAATATTAATATATATAACTTATTATATATAATTATATTATATATTAATACTAATATTTTATTAATAAATATTATAAACTTATAACATTATATAATAATAATAATATAAAAAAATAAAGATAAATATATTTATATACTATATTCATAATAAAATTATCAAATTTTTTGATTTTACATTTTTCTAATTTTCCTATTATGAATATGGATTTTATATTACATTACTAATTGGAAATTCATTAATAATCATTTTAATCTTTATCAATTATAATTTCTGTATTATATCTCATTTCGATTCATTTTATATCTTTTTTTAAATTTACATCATTATTGTATATATCTCATTATTATATATATCATATTAATATAATAATAATTATTATTATATATATATATAATTAATTTATTATATTATATAAATTTATTTATTAATAATTATTATTAATATTATCTTTATTTTTAATTATAATAATTTTTGGCAATATATAATAATAATAATAACAATAAATATATAATAAATTAATATTTATAAATATCAATATTAATTTTTATTATAATATATAATATTTGATATTAATAAGATAATTCATATAATTTCTTTTAAATTATAATACATATTAATAAATCTTAATTTATATTAATAAGCTATATTCCTAATTCATATAGTATAATATTATTTTTATACTTCTCATAGTTTTTTTGTAAAATTTCCGATTTAATATTATTATTATTTTAATATTTTCTATCTTCCAATATTATAATAACAAATTGCAATTATTATCATTATCATTATACATATTTCATTTTTATATCATTATAATATTTTTACTTATTATATAATATATAATTATTAATATTAATAAAATATAATTTATATCAATTTGTTATATTTAATTATATATATAATTAAACATACATAATAATATGACAATTAATTACAAATAAAATATTATATAAAATAATTTAAAATTATATATATATATATTATATTTAATATTAATATAATAATTTATTATAATATAATAAGATAATATAATATAATATAATAATAATTATTTATTATTATTATTATTATTATTAGTATTCATTATATTTATTATTATTATTAATTTATTACTATTTTTAATTTATTAGTATTATTGCCAAAAAATCTATTATCACTGTATAATAACAATAATAATAATAAAAGCCTCAGTAAATAATAATAATGCTAGTGGTTATATATTTTATTCGTTTTATTATTGTTTTCATTATCATTATTATTATTTGGACTGGTGTATAATGGCAAAGATAATTATTTATAACAGTAATAATTACGTAATAACGATACTAATTAAGATAATGATATAAATATTATTAAAAATCGTTGTATTATTTTCTTATTATTGTTTAATTACTATTATATTGTTGGGTTATTCGTATGTTGCAAAATATATACTAATAACTCCCATATTTTGCAATAATATGATAACAATTGCAATAATGATGGTAATAAATTGCAATAATGTGATAATGAGATATAATGATTATAATGATATAATGATGATGAAACGATAAAATGATATAATCTGATAATGATGATGATAATAACAGAATGTGTCCATATATAATATAAAAAAGGTATAAGAAAAAACATTCCCAAAAGTCTAAAAGCGGCAAATCCTAGCGAAATATAGCCTTTGAGAGTATACTCAAATGACTTTTTTCGATTTCTTTGGTGAGTTCGGCATTTATTAGGGTAATAATGATAATAATTACCAGAATTGTATTATCTAATAATAATTATTACACAAAAAAAAAGATAAAAAGTGAGATAAGAGAATTTGTTGATACTTTTGAATATTATTACTATTATTATTATTATCTTCTTATTATTATTATTATTATATTAATTATTATTATTATTATTAATTATTATTATTTTATTATTATTATTATTATTATTATTATTACTATTATCTTAATTATTTAGTATTATTGCCAAAAATCTATTATAACTGTAATAAATAACAATAATAATAATAAGCATAAGTATAATAATAATAAATGCTATTGGGTTATACTCTTGTTTAGTGCGTTTTATTATTGTTATTATTATCATTATCTTATTTGGACTGTAGTATAATTGCAAAGATAATTTATAAACAGATAATTACAGTAATCGATACGAATTAATCATGATATAAATAATTATTATAAAATCGTATTATTGTTATTATATTGTTTTACTATTATTATGTTGTGGTTATTATGTATTATTGCAAAAATATAATCTATAACTCCAATAATTGCAATAATATGATAACAAATTGAATTGCAATAATGATGGTAATAATTGCAATAATGATGATAATGATGATGATCAATGATGATAATGATGATAT
This sequence comes from Penaeus monodon, assembly GCF_015228065.2. Lineage (NCBI taxonomy): Eukaryota > Metazoa > Arthropoda > Malacostraca > Decapoda > Penaeidae > Penaeus > Penaeus monodon. The sequence goes on from NW_023651068.1 coordinate 20,034, forward strand.
GATGATGATAACGATAATAATGATGATAATCATGATAATGATGATGATAATAACAGGATTGGTCCATATATCATATAAAAAAGGGGGGAGGGTATAAGAAAAAAAAAAAAATAAAAGAACAAACGAAAAAAAAAAAAAAAAAAAAAGAAGAAAAAAAAAAGAAAAAAAAAAAAAAAAAAAAGAAACAAAGAAAAAAAAAAAAAAAAAAAAGAAAAAAAAAAATAAATAAAAAAAAAAAACATTCCCAAAAGTCGAAAACAGCGGCAAAAATCTAGCGAATATAAGCCTTTTGAAGTATACTCCAAATGACGTGTTTTTCGATTTCTTTGGTGATTTCGCAATTATTAGTGGTAATAATGATAATAATTAGCCAGAATTTTATTATCCATAATAATAATGATGATAAAAGTGAGATAAGAGAATTTTGATACCATTTGAATATTATTATATTATTATTATTATCATTATTATTCTTTTATTATTATTATTATTATTATATTAATTATTATTATTATTATTATTATTATTATTAGTATTATTATTATTATTACTATATCTTAATTATTAGTATTATTGCCAAAAATCTATTATAACTGTAATAATACAATAAGAATCATAAGCATAAGTATAATAATGTAATAATGCTATGTGGTTATAATATGTTTAGTCGTTTTATTTATTGTTATTATTATCATTATTATTATTTGGACTGGTAGTATAATTGCAAAGTAATTATTATAACAGTAGATAATGACAGTAAATAACGATACTAATTCAGATATGAATAATAATTATTATAAAATCGTTATTAATTGTTATTATTTCTTGTTATTACTATTATTAATTGTTGTGGTTATTATATTATTGCAAAAATATTATACTATACCTCCAATAATTGCAATAATAATGATAACAATGGCAATAATGATGGTAATAATTGCAATATGATGATAATGATGAATATAATGATGATAATGATGATATGATATTATAACGATAATAATGTGATATCATGATAATGATTATGATATAACAGGAATTGTGTCCATATATAATATAAAAAAGGTATAAGAAAAAACATTCCCAAAAGTCGAAAAAGCGGCAAAATCTAGCGAAATATAGCCTTTTGAGAGTATACCTCCAATGACGTTTTTTCGATTTCTTTGGTGATTTCGGCAAATTATTAGGGTTAATAATGAATAATAATTAACCAGACTTGTATTAATCATAATAATATGATCGATAAAAGTGAGAAAAAGAGAATTTTTATAACATTTGAATATTATTAATATTATTATTATTATTTATTATTATTATTTATTATTATTATTATTATTATTATTATTAGTATTATTATTAATTACTATTTATCTTAATTTATTAGTATTATTGCAAAAAATCTATTATAACTGTAATAATAACATATAAATAATAGCATAATAAATAATAATAATGCTATTGTTAATAATATTGTTTTATTCGTTTTTATTATTGTTCTTATTATCATTATTATTATTTGGACTGGTAGTATAATGCAAGATCATTATTATAACGTAATAAGTACAGTAATAACGTACTAATTAAGATAATATATAAATAATTATTATTAAAATCGTATTATTGTTATTATTATTGTTTATTACTATTATTATTGTTGTGGTTTTATTAGTTATTATTGCAAAAATAGATACTAATACTCAATAATTGCAATATAAGATAACAATTGCAATAATGATGGTAATAATTGCAATAGATGTGATAATGAATGATGATAATGATGAATAATGATGATAATTATGATGATAACGATAATAATGATGATAATCAATGATAATGATGATGATAATAACAGAATTGTGTTCCATATATACATATAAAAAGTATAAGAAAAAACATTCCCAAAAGTCGAAAAGCGCAAAATCTAGCTAATATAGCCTTTTGAGAGTAACTCAAATGACGTTTTTTCGATTCTTTGGGGATTTTCGGCAATTATTAGGGTAATAATGATATATTTACCTAGAATTGTAATAATCATATAATAATGATGATTAAAGTGAGAATAAAGAGAATTTTGATAACATTTGAATATTATTAATTATTAATTATTATTATCATCATTATTATTATTATTATTATTATTATTATTATTATTATTAATTATTATTATTATTAATTATTAATTTTATATTATTATTATTATTAATATTATCTTAATTATTAGTATTATTGCAAATCCATTATAACTGTATAATAACATACTAAGAATAAGCATAAGTATAATAATAATAATGCTAGTGGTTAGAATTTGTTATTCGTTTATTATTGTTTTATTATCATTATTATTATTTGGCTGGTAGTATATTTGCAAAGATAATTATATAACGTAATAATTACAGTAATAACTATACTAATTAAGATCATGATATAAATAATTATTCATAAATCGTTATTATTGTTTATTATTATTGTTATTCTATTATTATTGTTGTGGTTATTAGTATTATTGCAAAAATATATACTATAACTCCATAATTGCACTAATAGAATAACAATTGCAATAATGATGGTAATAATTGCAATGAATGATGTATGATGATGATAATGATGTAATGATATAATGATGATGATAACGATAATATGATGATAATCAATGATAATGATGATGATAATAACAGGAATTTGTGTCCAATATACTATAAAAAAGGTATAAGAAAAACATTCCCAAAAGTTCGAAAACGGACAAAATCTATCGAAATATAGCCTTTGAAGAGTATACTCCAAAGACGTTTTTTCGATTTCTTTGGTGATTTCGGCAATATTAGGTAATAATATACTATTACCATATTGTATTATATCATATAAATAATGATGATAAAAAGTGAGAATAAGAGAATTTTGATAACATTTGAATATTATTAAAATTATTATTATTATCATTATTATTATTTTATTATTATTATTATTATTATTATTATTATTATTATTATTATTATTACTATTATCTTAATTATTAGTATTATTTGCCACAAATCTTTATAACTAGTAATAATACAATAATAATAAATAAGCCATAATTATCATAATAATGCTAGTGGTTTAATATTGTTATTCGTTTTTTATTGTGGATATTATCATTATTATTATTGGACTGGTATATAATTGCAAAGATAATATTATAAACAGTAATAATTACAAGTAATCACGATACTAATTAAGATCATATATAAAGATTATTATAAAATCGTTATTATTGTTCTTATTATTGTTATTACTATTATTATTGTTGTGGTATTAGTATTATTTGCAAAAATATATACTATAACGCCAATAATGTGCAATAATAAATGATAACAATTGCAATAATGATGGTAATCAATTGCAATAATGATGATAATGATGAAGGATAAGGATTGATAATGATGATAATGATGATGATAACTGATAATAATGATGATATCTGATATGTATATATAATAACAGGAATTGTGTCCATATAGAATATAAAAAAGGTATAAGCAAAAACATTCCCAAAGTCTAAAAGCGGCAAAATCTAGCGAAATATAGCCTTTTGAGAGTATACTCCAAAATGACGTTTTTTTCGGGGGGAGGGGGGGATTTCTTTGGTGATTTCGGCAATTATTAGGGTAATAATGATAAGAATTACCTATAATTGTATTAATCAAATATAATGCTGATAAAAGTGAGAATAAAGAGAATTTTTGATAACATTTTGAATATTATTAATTTATTATTATTATCATTATATTTTATTATTATTGTTATTACTATTATTATTATTATTATTATTTTATTATTATTATTATTATTATTATTATTATTATTACTATTATCTAATTATTAGTAATTATTGGCAAAAATCTATTATAACTGTAATACTAACAATCATAATAATAAGCATAATATAATAATAATAATGCTAAGTGATTATAATATTGTTATTCGTTTTTTATTATTGTTATCTTATCATTATTATTATTTGACTGTAGTATAATTGCAAGATAATTATATAACAGTATAATTACAGTAATAACGATACTAATTAAAGATAATTGAATATAAATAATTATTATAAAATCGTTATTATTGTTATTTATTATTGTTATTACTATTATTATTGTTGTGTTATTAGTATTCTTGCAAAAATAGTAACTCTAACTCCAATATTGCAATAATAAGGGGGGGGGGGGGGGGGGGGGAAGGAGGGGGGAGAGAGGGGGAGGAGGAAGGGAGAGGAGGGGGGGGGGGGGGGGGGGGGGGGGGGGGGAGGGGAGGGGAAGGGGGGGGGGGATACATGCATAATGATGTTATAATTGCAATAATGCTGATAATGATGATGATAATGATGATAATGATGATAATTGATTATGATAACGTAATAATGATGATAATCTGATAATGATGATGATAATAACAGGCATTGTGGTCCATATATAATATAAAAAAGGTATAAGAAAAAACATTCCAAATCGAAAGGGGGGGCGGCAAATCTAGCGAAAATATGCCTTTTGAGAGTATACTCCAAATGACGTTTTTTCGATTTCTTTTCTGTGATTTCGGCAATTTTAGGGTAATATGATATAATTACCATAATTGTATTATCATATAATAAGATGATAAAAGGTGAGAATAAAGAGAATTTTGATAACATTTGAATATTATTAATATTATTATTATATCATTATTATTATTATTATTATTATTTTATTTATTGAATTATTATTAGTATTAGTTATTATTACTATTATCTTAATTATTAGTATTATTGCCAAAAAATCTTTATAACTGTAAATAATAACAACAATAATAATAAGCATAAGTATAATAATAATAATGCTATGGTTTATAATATTTTTATTAGATTTATTATTGTTATATATTATAATTATTATTATTTGGACTGGTAGTATAATTGCCAAAGATAATTATTATAACATTAATATTACAGT
>NW_023651068.1:27500-31914 GCF_015228065.2 Penaeus monodon
ATAACAGTAATAATTACAGTAATAACGATACTAATTAAGATATGTAATCAATAATTATTATAAAATCGTTATTATTGTTATTATTATTGTTATTACTATTATTATTGTTGTGGTTATTAAGTATTATTGCAACAATATATACTATAACGCCAATACTTGCAATAATAATTATAACAATTGCAATAAGGATGGTAATAATTGCAATATGATGATAATGATGCTGATATGATGATATGATGATAATGATGAATGATAACTATAATAATGATGATAACATGATAATGATCGATGATAATAAAGGAATTGTGTCCATATAATAATAAAAAGGTATAAGAAAAACATTCCAAAAGTCCGAAACGCGGCAAAAATCTAGCGAATTAGCCTTTTTAGAGTATACTCCAAAATGAACTTTTTTTCGATTTCTTTGGTGATTTCGGCAATTATTAGGGTAATATGAGAATAATTACCGAAGTTTATAATCAATAAATATATATATAAAAGTGAGATAAAGAGAATTTTGATAACATTTGAATATTATTAATATTATTATTATTATCATTATTTTATTATTATTATTATTATTATGATTAATTATTATTATTATTATTATTATTATTAATTATTATTATTATTATTATATATTCTTACTATTTCTTAATTATTAGTATTATTGCCAAAAAATCTCTTAAACTGTAATAATAACAATATAATAATAAGCATAAGTATAAATCATAATAAGGCTAGTGGTATAATTTGTTATTCGTTTTATTATTGTTATTATTATCATTATTATTATTTGGACTGGTAGTATCTTGCAAAGATAATTATGTATAACAGTAATAATTACGTAATACGATTACTAATTTAAGATAATGATATAAAATAATTATTATAAAATCGTATTATTGTTATTATTATGTTTATTAACTATTATTATTGTTGTGGTTATTAGTATTATTGCAAATATATACTATAACTCCAATAATTTGCAATATAAGATAACAATTGCAATAATGTTGTAATAATTGCCATAATGATGATAATGATGATGATAATGAGATATGATGATAAATGTGATGATAACGAATATAATGATGAATAATCTGATAATGATGATGATGATAACAGGAATTGTGTCCATATATATAAAAAAAGGTATAAGAAACTATACATCCCTAAAAGTCGAAAAGCGGCAAAATCTAGGCGACATTATAGCCTTTTTTTTGAAGTATACTCCAAATGACGTTTTTTCGAGTTCTTTGGTGATTTCGGCACTTATTAGGGTAATCATGAAATAATTACCAGAATTGTATTAATCATATAAGAATGATTAGAAAGTGAGGATAAAGAGAATTTTGATAAAAAAACATTTGAATAGTATTAATATTATTATTATTATCATTATTATATTATTATTTATTATTATTATTATGATTATTATTTATTATTATATTATTATTATTATTAGTATTCTTATTATGATTATTATTTACTATTTCTTAATATTTAGTATTATTGCCAAATCTATTATAACTGTAATAATAACAGAATAATAATAAGCATAAGTAAATAAAATAATGCTAGTGGTTATAATATTGTTATTCGTTTTATATTGTTATTATTATCATTATTATTATTTGGACTGGTAATGTATATATTGAAAATAATTATAAAACAGTAATATTTTCGTAATAAAGATATAATTAAATAATGATATAAAAAATTATTTAAACGTTATTATTGTTATTTTTATTGTTATTACTATTATTATTGTTGTTGTTTTATATATTGAAAATAATTTTAACTGCAATAATGCATAATAATGATAATAATTGCAATAATGATGTAATAATTTTAATAATGATGATAATGAGAAAGATAATGATATAAGATGATAATGATATGATAAAAGAAATAATGATGAAATCATGATAATATGATGATAATAACAAAGAAAAAATTGTTTTCCCCTTATAATAAAAAAAGGTTTAAAAAAAAAAATTCCAAGTCGAAAAAAACGGCAAAATCTGCGAAATATAGCCTTTTGAGAGTATCCCCAAAATGACGTTTTTCCATTTTTTTGATGATTTTTGAATTATTAGGGTAATAATGATAATAATTACCAGAATTTTTATTAATCATAAATAAATTTATGTAAAATGAGAATAAAGAGAATTTTGATAACATTTAATATTATAATAATATTAAAAATTTTTATATTATTAATATTATTATTATTATTATTATTTTTATTATTTTATATTATTATTATTATTATTATTTTTTATTATTTAATTTATATATTACTTTAATTATTAGTATATTTTCCCAAAAATTATTATAAATGTAATTAAAAACAATAATATAAAAATAAGTATAATATAATAATTATTTTTGTTATAATATTGTTATTCTTTTTTATTGTTATTATTATCATTATTATTATTTTACTGGAGTATAATTGAAAAATAATTATTAAACAGAATAATTACAGTAATAGATATTTAAATTTAAAAAAATGATATAAATAATATTATAACGTTATTATTGTTATTATTTTTGTTTTTTATATATTGTTGTTGTTATTAAATATAGTTTAAAATATAATATAACTCAATATTGCAATAATAATGTAATAATTGCAAAAAATGATGTTAATATTGCATAATGATGATATGATGATGATAATGATGATAAGATGATAATATATAAAGATAAAAATGATGATAATCATGATAAAATGTGAAATAACAGGAATTGTGTCCATATATATAAAAAAGGTAAAAGAAAAAATTTCCCCAAAATCGAAAAGCGCAAAATCTAGCGAATATAGCTTTTTAGAGTTTTACTCCAAATGACGTTTTTTTCATTCATTTGTATTTTGGCAAATTTTTGGTAATAATGATAATAATTACCAGAATTTATTTAAAATACAATAATTTATGATAAAGTGAAATAAAAGATTTGGTAACATTGAATTTATTAACTATTATTATTTTTATATTATTATTATTTTTTTTTTATATTATTATATTTTATTTTTAATTATTATTTTTTTAATTATTATTATTATTATTAAATTTTTATATTACTTAATTGTTTAAAATTCAAAATATATATAATTAATAATAATATATATAAAGCAATTATAATAATACTAATGTTATAAAATTGTTATTATATTATTATTGTTATATTATCATTATTATTATTCACTGGTAGATATTGCAAAAATAAATTTTATAACAGTAATAATACAGTAATACGATATAATTTAAATAATGTATAAATAATATTATAAAACGTATTATTGTATTATTATGTTATTCTATATATTATTGTGTGTTATTAGTATTTTGAAAATATTAATATAACTTCAATTTAAATTTCAAAAAATAATGATAAAATGCAATAAAAGATGTAATAATTGCAATAATGATGATAAAAGAAATAAAAGATAAATGATAAATATGATGATAAGATAATAATGATGATAATCATGATAATAAAGATGTAATAAAGGAATTGTGTATATATAATAAAAAAGGAAAAAAAAAAATCCCAAAGGCGAAAAAGCGGCAAAATCTGGAAAAAAGCCCTTTTGAAGTAACCCAAAAGACGTTTTTTCATTCTTTTAAAATTTGGGAATTATTTGGGTAATAATGATAATAATTACCGAATTATAATCTAAAATAATGATGAAAAAGTGAAATAAAAAGAATTTTTTTAACAAAATTTTTATTATTTTAATTTATTATTTTTTAATTTATTATTATTATTATTATTTTATTATTTTTTTATTATTATTATTTTTATTATTATTATTTTTATTATTATTATTTAATTATTATATTTTGAAAAAAAAAATTTTAATGAAAAATAACAAAAAATAATAAAAATATAAAATTTTAAAATTATAATTGTTAAAAATTGATTAAAATATATTGGATTTTTAATATTATTTTTTTAGAAAATGTAAAAATAATTATTTAAAATAAAATTTTTAAAAAATTTTAAAAAAAAAAATTAAAAAAAAAATTTAAAAACGAAAAAATTTTTTTTTGATTACCCTTTTTTATTTAAAATTTTTTTAATGTGTAAAAATTTTTTTTTTTGCATAAATTAAAAAATATAAAATTAAAAAAATATAATTTAATAAAAAAGGAAAAAGAAATTAAAATAAATAAAAAATATAAACATTTAAAAAATATATATAAAAATTTTTTTAAAAAAAAAAATTTAAAAAAAAAATAAAATAAAACCCAAAAACTAAAAAAAAAGTTTTGGAAAACTAAAAGTTTTTTCCATTTTATATTTGCAATTATTTTAATAATGATTAAAAAATAAGATTCCTTTAATTTTAAAATTTTTATAAAAAGGTTTAAAAAATTTGGTCAATTTTTTTTAAAAATAT
>NW_023651070.1:0-5753 GCF_015228065.2 Penaeus monodon
TTATTTTTATTTTAAATTTTTTTTTATATAATTTTTTTTTTAGTTAATTGCCAAAACATATTTATAACTGTAATAAACAATAATAATAATAATATAAGATAATAATAAAGTTAATATCGTTATAATATCGTTATTAATATTGGGATGTTATTATTTTCATTATTTCTTTTTTCTAGTAGTAAATTGCAAAAAAAAATATTATAAAGTAATAAATTCTGTTTCGATATTAATTAAAAAATGATTTTAAAAAATTATTATAAATCGTTTATTGTTAAAAAATTATTGTTATTTCATTATTTTTGTTTGTTGTTTTATATAGTTGCAAAATTTATATTATAACTGCAATAATTCAATAATAATGAGAAAAAATTTCATAAAGATGATAATTTTTTCAATAATGTGAAATGTATGAAATGGATAAAGTGATATAAGATAAATTTTTATAATCATATAATAATGATGATAATAACAGGAATTTTTCCCCCCATTTTTAAATTTAAAAAAGCAAAAGAAATAATTCCCCAAAAACGAAAAAGCGGCAAAAATTAGCGAAAAAAATAGCCTCTGAAGTAACTCCAAAATGAAGTTTTTTTTTTGATTTTTTCTGATGATTTTCGCAATTATTTGGGTAATAATGATAATAATTCCAAATCGTATTAATCATACAAAAAGAGGGTAAAAATTATTTTTATTATTATTTACTATTATTTTATTATTAATTTATTATTATTATTTTATTTATTTTTATTATTATTTTTATTATTTTTTTTTTATTATTACTATAATAATAATAATAATTATTATTATTATTATTATTAAACTTTTTTATTTAGTATTAGTGCCAAAACATAGTATTATAACTGTAATAAATAACAATAATAATAATAATTTAAATTATAATAATCCGTGTTAAATATTCCTTATAATATCGTTATTAATATCATTATTGTTTATTATTATCATTAGTCTCATTTTAAAAATACTAGTAGTATAATTGCAAAAATAATTATTATAACAGTAATAATTACTGTAATTTATAACGATATTACTTAGAATAATGAATAAATAATTATTATAAATATCGTTATATTGTTAATTATTAGTGTTATTTTCTATTTAGTAATTGTTGTTGTTTTAGTATAGTTGCAAATTATTATATTATAACTGCAATATTTGCAATAATAATGATAATAATGCATAATGATGATAAAAATTGCAATAATGATTATAATGTGATGATAGATGATTAATGATATAGTGATGATAATCAATGATAATACTGATATAATAACAGGAATTGTCTCCATTTATATAAAAAAAAGTAAAAAAGAAAATAATTCCCAAAAGTCGAAAAAGCGGCAAAAATCTAGCGAAATATAGCCTTTGAGAGTATCCTACCAAAATGACTTTTTTTTTTCGATTTCCGTGATGATTTTTGAACAATTATTAGGGTAATAATGATAAAATTACCAAAATCGGTATTAATCATGACAATAATGGATGAAAGTGAGAATAAAGAGAATTTTGATAACATTTGATGATTATTCATATTATCCAATATTATCAGTATTATATTATTATTATTATTATTATTATTATTATATTAATTATTATTATTAATTACTATACTAATAAATAATAATTAATTATTATTATTAAATCTTGTTATTATTATTATTATTATTTCTTCATTATTACTTATTTTCTTATTCTTATTCGTCTTATTATTATTATTCTTCTTATCCAACTTATTATTATTACTTATTATTATTACTTTTTATTAGGATTATTGCCAACCATCATATTCTGACTGTACATAATAACAATAACTAACCTAATCAATAATACAGTATACTAATAATGTTTACTACTCGTTATAATTCGTTATTAATATTAATTATTGTTATTATTATCATTATTATCATTTTTACCTAGTATTATATTGCAAAAATAATTTTTATAACAGTAATATTTATGTAACACATATGACTTAAATAATGATATAAATACTTATGAATAAATATCGTTATTATTGTTATTATTATTGTTTATTTCTATTATTGTGTTGTTGTTGTTATTAGATACGTTGCAAAATTATATATTATAACTGCAAAATTGCAATGATAATGATAATACTTTGCAATAATTGATGATAATAGTCATTGCAATAATGATGATACTGCATGATGATAACTGATGATAATGATGATGATACTGATAATATTGATGATAATCATGCTAATAATGTGATAAGAACAGAATTGACTCCATTTATAATAAAACCAAAAAAAAGGTAAAGAAAATAATTCCCAAAAGTAAGTCGAAAAACGGGCAAAATCTAAGCGAAATATAAGCCTTTTTGAGAGTATACTCCCAAAATGACGTTTTTGTCCGATTTCGTCTGATGATTTTTGGCAATTATTAAAGGGTAATACAGATAGATAGTTACGGCAAAATCGTATTAATCATACAATAATTGGAAAAAGTGAGAATAAAGGAATTTTGATAACATTTGGTGATTATTAATATTATCAATATTATCATTATTTATTATTATATTACTAATCATATTATTATTATTATTATTATTATTATTATTATTATTAATTATTATTATTATTATTAATTATTATCATTTTATTATTATTAATTATTATTATTACTTTTTTTATTAGTAAATTATTGCCAAAACAATATATTATAACTGTAATAATAACAATAATAATAATAATCTGTATAATAATCATATTAAGAGTCGTTATAAAATCGGGGTTTTTGTTTTTTAATATTTCATTGTTTTTATTATCCTTATATCCTTTTTACTAGTAGTATAATTCCAAAATATTATTATAACAGTAATAATTACTGTCATTACGATAGTAATTAAAATAATTATATAATAGTATTATAATATCGTTACTATTGTTATTATTATTGTTATTTCTTTATTATTGTTTGTTGTTATTAATATAGTTGCAAAATTAAAATATTTACTGCAATAATTGCAATAATAATGATAATAATTGCAATAATGATGATAATAATTGCGATAAATGATGATGATCATTATGATAAAGATGATAATGATGATGATAATGATAATATTGATGATAATCATGATAATAAGATGATATAACAGGAATTGTCCTCCATTTATACTAAAAACAAGGTAAAAGAAAATGATTCCCAAAAGTCGAAAAAAGCGGCCAAAATCTAGCGAAATATAATAGCCTTTTGAGAGTATACTCCAAAATGACGTTTTTTTTCGTTTCTTCTCTCTCTTATGATTTTGGCAATTATTAGGGTAATAATGAAATAATAATTACCAAAATCGATTAATCATGACACTAATAGGATAAAACTTGAGATAAAGAGAATTTTTGATAACAATTGATGATTATTACTATTATCACATCATTATCATTATTATTATTATTTACTCTTATTATTGATTATATTATGATTACTTATTCAGTCTTATTATTCGTATTATCCTATTATAATAATAATAATAATTATTATTATTATTATTATTGTTTTATTATTATTATTATTATTATTATTATTATTCTTATTATTAACTTTTTTTTTAGTATTATTGCCAAAACATATATTATCCTGTAATAATAAAAATGAATATAATAATAAGTATAAATAACTAATAATGTTAATAGTCGTTATAATATCGTTATTAATATTAATTATTGTTATCATAATCATTATTATCATTTCTACTAGTAGTATAATTGCAAACATGATTCTTATACAGTAATAATTTACTGTAATTACGATATTAATTTCAAATAATGATAAAAATAATTATTATAATATCATTATTATTGTTATTATTTTGTTATTTCTATTATTAAATTGTTGTTGTTATTAGTATAGTTGCAAAATTATATATTATAACTGCAATAATTGCAATAATAATGATAATAATTCAATAATGAGATCTTAATTTGCAATATGGTGATAATGCAAGATGATAAGGATGATAATGTCATATTGAATGATAATCATGAATAATAATGATGATAATAACATGAATTGGCTCCATTGATTAATTTTAAAAAAAAAGGTAAACGAAACAATAATTCCCAAAAGTCGAAAAAGCGGCAAAATCTAGCGAAAATATAGCGTTTGAGAATATACTCCAAAATGACGTTTTTTTTTTTTTTTTTTCGATTTCTCTGAGGAGTTTGGCAATGTAATTAGGGTAATATGATCCTAATTACCCAACAGTCGTTTAATCATGACAATATGCGGATAAAAGTGAGAAATAAAGAGAATTTTGATAACATTTTGAGATTATTAATTTATCCATATTAATCATTCTTACATTATTAGTATTTGACTATTATTCTTATTCTTATTATTATTATTCTTATTATTAATATTATTTATTATAGTAATTAGCTACATTATAATAAGAATAATAATTATTATTATTATTATTGTTATTATTATTATTATTATTATTATTATTATAATTTATTATTATTAATTATTATTATTATTATCATTCTTATTGTTATTCACTTATTATTAATTATTCCTTTTTTAGTAGTATTATTGCAAACCTATCTTAAATAACATGTAATCATAAACATAATAATAATACTAATAAGTATAATAATAATGTTAATAGTCGTTATAATATCGTTATTTAATATTATTATTGTTATTATTTCTCATTATTTAAGTTTTTAACTAGTAGTATAATATCAAAAATAATTTTATAACAGTAATAATTACTGTAATTACGATATTAATTAAAATAATGATATTAAATAGTTATTATCAATATCGTATATTATTTGTTATTATGATGTGTTATTCTATTATTATTGTTGTTGTTATTATATATCTTGCAAAATTATATATTTGACTCACTTGCAATAATTGCAATATAATGATAATAATTGCAATAATGAGATAATAATGCATAATGATGCTCATGATGATAATGATGATAATGATGCTGATAATGATTATATTGTAATGTAATCATAGATAATAATGATGATAATAAGAGGAATTGTCTCATTTATAATAAAAAACAGGTACAAGAAATAATTCCCACAAAGTCGAAAAGGCGGCAAAATCTAGCGAAATATACCCCCTTTTGAGAGTATACTCCAAATGACGTTTTTTTTTTTTCGATTTATCTCTGGTGATTTTGTTTGGCAATTCTTATGTATAATGATAATAAATTACCAAAATCGTATTAATCATGACAATAATGAGGATAAAAGTGAGATAAATAGAATTTTGTATACCTTTGATGATTATTAATAGTATCAATATTACATTATTATTATTAATTATTACTATTTACTAATTATTATTATTTGATTATTATTACTATCATTATTATTATTATTAATTATTATTTCTTACATTATAATAATAATATTATTCTATTTTATGGTTAATTATTATTTATTATTATTACTTTTTTTTATTAGCATTAATTGCCAAAACATATATTAATTATAAAGTGAACTGTTCACTACGATAATAACAATAATACTAATAATAAGTATAATAATAATGTTTACTCGTCGATTATAATATCGTTATTACATATTATTATTGTTATTATTATCATTATTAAATTATCAATTTTTACTAGTAGTATCAATTGCAAACTAATTATTATAACAGTAATAATTCCTCTATTACGATATGAATTAACTAATGATATCTATATTATTTAATATCGTTATTATTGTTATTATTATTGTTAT